>NC_056729.1:1249732361-1249752361 GCF_019279795.1 Protopterus annectens
TACAATTAAGCAAAAAAAAAAAAAATTATAAGATAGCAGTAAAATACAATAAAATATATACAATAAAATAATTACGCAAATGTCCATTATAGCATAAGTAAGAAAAATCAGCAAGAGAGACATTTAGACTAAGCAGCAAGTACTGAAGCAGGCTGTTACAAAAATCTGGCAGAATCTGGACTCCCCTAAATGATACCTTATTGTGATAAAGAGTTTTGGGTTACAGAACCCATATCTTTATATTTAGTGTCTACAAATCTATTATGAACATTACAAGTTATAAAGGATACTGATGATTTTTATATGTGTTACACGTCTCAATGATTTTAAACATTTATGTTTATCATGGAACACTGAATCATTATTTACCGACACACCTAATGGACTTGGCATTGAGTTTGTTAGACTGTATCTCACTACAACAGCTTTAAAATGAAACTCTGTTTTATTCCACTGCAGTTAAAAAGTAAGCGCTTTCACGTTGCTAGAACGCTTCTTCAGACTTCAATGACTGCTTTAACAAAAACTAAATGCTTTATACCATTTCATGAACACACCTATCAATTAACTAATTATAGATTTAAAGACATAGACAAAGCAGAACTGATGCATTTATATAATAAAATATCTATACATAAATATAAAAACTGTAAAAAATATATATGTATATATCCATATGCACACACACATACACTAAACCCACATAAAAAACATATATACAAAAAAACATACAAAAAATATAAAATATATACATATATATACACATGTGTGAATGCATGTGTAGATACACATGATAAAATATTAATAGCAAATATATAAACCAATACTAACAACTATCTATGGAACAATATAGAAAGAACTTCCAACATTTACATGGTTGCTTAATGTTTATAAGGGCTGGCGGCTAAGAATGGTTTGAGTGTGACTCTTTCATTCAAGCCATGCCCTTTATAACTTTGCAATCTTATTATCCATTTGTTTTCTCTTTCCTCTGTATAGTTCTTAATATTCCCCAATCTATTAGACATGTACTTTTATGTCTGGTGAAAATCATTTTAGACACCCTGACACTAATCAGTTATTTCACTTTAACTTCTATGCAGACTGTAAGTCGAGAGATGTGATCTATCTTGCCAGATATGCTCATGTTTTTATGTGGGCAAAACCAATAGAAGTTTAAGAGAACGTGTCAGGGAGCATGTATATGCAATCAACAAAGAAAATGAGACAAATGCCTTAGCTTATCATACATTGCAAAAAGGTACATTGCATACATTTAGATTTACCACACTTGAGTTGATTAAGAAGTCTAATAGACTGGGGAATATTAAGAACTATACAGAGGAAAGAGAAAACAAATGGATAATAAGATTGCAAAGTTATAAAGGGCATGGCTTGAATGAAAGAGTCACACTCAAACCATTCTTAGCCGCCCGCCCTTATAAACATTAAGCAACCATGTAAATGTTGGAATTTCTTTCTATATTGTTCCATAGATAGTTGTTAGTATTGGTTTATATATTTGCTATTAATATTTTATCACGTGTATCTACACATGCACTCACACATGTATATATATGTATATATTTTATATTTTTTGTACATTTTTTTTGTATATATGTTTTTTATGTGGGTTTAGTGTATGTGTGTGCATATGGATATATATATATATATATATATATATATATATATATATATATATATATATATATATATATATATATATTTATACATATTTTTTTATAGTTTTTGTATTTATGTATAGATATTTTATTATATACATGCATCAGTTCTGCTTTAATTAAGTCTATGTCTTTAAATCTATAATTAGTTAATTGATAGGTGTGTTCATGAAATGGTATAAAGCATTT
Source organism: Protopterus annectens (assembly GCF_019279795.1). NCBI lineage: Eukaryota > Metazoa > Chordata > Ceratodontiformes > Protopteridae > Protopterus > Protopterus annectens. Next base: position 1,249,734,233 of record NC_056729.1, read on the forward strand.
ATTTTTTGTTAAAGCAGTCATTGAAGTCTGAAGAAGCATTCTAGCAACGTGAAAGCACTTACTTTTTAACTGCAGTGGAATAAAACAGAGTTTCAGTTTAAAGCTGTCATGGTGTAGCCTCTTCTGTTGTTAAACATTGGATTTTTGTGTTCTTAAGAGGCTCCTTATCCAGTGCTGCTTTGGTTTTATTTTTCAGACTGTATCTCACTACTTACAGACAGTTTGATCAACTTTTCCTTACTCTTATACTACCCTTTTTTTTGGAATATAATGTCTTTTATTTTAGGATATTTTGCATCATAACCATTCTGTTGTTGCCATAGGTACCCCCATGACCAACACCTTTGCCAGTATAGCCGTTTTACAATGGAAGATCATTTCATTTTTAGAGATCATAATTTATATAACGCAAAGAGTTCTTTCTATAAATGGTTTATAAATTATATTTATATAATGTGGACAGGGGCATAGGGTCAAGCACATGCATTAAATGTCAGACACTTGTGAGACTAAAAGCTTCACATATTTGGCTAGATGTCCCTAACGTGTGGCCTTTTGTGCTGGTAAATGGAATAGGAGGCTAAAGGACAACATATTTCAGGCATGAAATGGGGAACTGACAGTGATGCACTATTTAAGCATATATAGCTTGCAGGCACTCAACATGACATTATGGTTAATGTTTTAGAAATAGTAAAACATAATCCAAAGGGTGGTGACACAGTTACCATTTTAGAGAGAAGGGAGTATTCTTGGATATCTAATGTATAGCAGATCATCTCCCCCATAAGAATGGCTTTTACAGACTTAAGTCACTTGCATTTTATCAGATATGTTAGTTGATTTAATAACAGTATTATAAACCTGATGAGCATATGTGTGCATTTTCTAGATTTGTATTTATATCAAGACCCAACAACAGAGATATTTCCTTAGATTCTGCTTCCCTCTGGATTATCACTGTTCTAACACTGTCAGATGTTTGCCTCCCCTCTGCAAAACCACATTGAGTCATATCTATCAATTTTGTCAATGCCTTTACCATTTAAGCTAGTACTGGCAAACATTTTTGTAATCATGGTTTAAAAATTGAAATGGGTCTATATGAAGTTGGGTCTTTGCCATCTTTAGGTAACATAGCCACCACATCTTTCTTCCAAATGTTGGTGCTTCCCCTCCTTTTGAAATACTGTTAAACAAAATCTTCCGGATCTTTATCACTCTTCCCTAATTTCCAAACTTCCACAGGAATATTATCTGTTCCAGGAGACTTTCCTGAAGATTGATTCCACATCACTGTTTTCATCACATCACTTCCTCTCTTAACTGTTAGTTGTTGAACCTCATCTGTCTCTAACCTTGGCATAATTAAGTCATCCATAAGTATTTCCATTCATACTCTTTCTTGATTTCTGCATTTCTCTGCTTTATACAAATTTTCATAAACTTTCCAGAACATCTCTAAACCTCTACAAGATCTCTAGTTAATTTTCTTGTTATAGGCTCCATAGGTTCGCAACAATCTTGCCCAAGGCATTGCGCTAAATGTTTTTGTGTTCTCGAATTAAAAAAAAAATAGTTGCTTAACAGCTGTGCATTTGCTCCTCCTTTTATTCTGAGAGATTCCCTTTATTCTGCAATACTTTAGCCTTTGACAACCCCTCTAAGCAATTTGTATTCCTTCTTAACCATACCACTTTCTCTTATTTCAACCCCATTTTTAAACTCCCATTTTCATTTTATCCCAGTCGCTAGCTATAACTTCTGAAGATATTTCTATCTTCCCTAATAACTCTTGAATAATTTCCACTGCCCATACCTTCAATTCCTCTCTTTTTAACAGGTAGGTGTGAAAGTGCCAGTGTCTTATTTTTTTCATTACCCTGTATTTTTCTCTTACTTTTTGTTGTTGCATAATCAGAAATAGTTATTGGATGCATGTTGAAGCTTTCAATTAAATGTACGTGCTCCTGTTAAATATAATTTCTGTCTAGTCTAGCCCAGTTATTGTACCTTGGGGAATAATATGTAAATTCTGTCAGAGTTTCTGCTAATTAATTCACATTTTCCATGTCAAATATTTTCATAAATTTCAAAAGATCTACCATCTTTTGTTATATTTTTCCTTCTAGGTCCCCCTGATACATCTATACTATTGCAAATCAAATTCCAGTCCCCACTTATAACTAATTTTACCTGATGAAAGCTAATTATTTTGCCCCATATTTTCTTAAGCTCCACAACAGCAGTTTTGGAATATAAAAAGATGCCATTGTAATTCTCCTCCCTTTCTAGCAGCCACTTACAACCAAAATCTGCAATCATTGTCTTTTCCCCTCATCTATCACTATTGGAGCCCCTCTAGATCTTATTATAATTATTCCACTTTTCATCTGACCAAGATATTCTGCTGAATATCCATTCTGAAACCCTATGTCAAATTTACATGTTCATTTGTTTCCAAATTGCATTGCTATTTCTGTTCTGCATTTCTTAGTAAAATTCAGTACTCTTTCTTTTTATCTATACCTGTAAAGCCATTCATGTTCCAGGACAATATGGACTGCACAGCCATTATGATAAACTATTGTTCCCACCATTTTTTGAATGTGCATTTCCAGCTTTTGTTACATGCATATATAGTACTAATGTTTGGCAGGTTGATCTTTTGTACAGTTGTAGCTTCAAATCTCCTTCTGTAGCAATGTTTTTTTAAAGACTTTTCATTTTAATGGAAACCTTCAAACAAAAAACTAAATACAAAACATCCCACCCCCTATTAACTTGGATAAAAAAAAAAAACACAAAACATTCGCTGGTATGACTGCATCTTTACTACTATACGTCTTGGCTGCTTTCTTATGACCAGGTTTGGACGATGCACTCTGTGTGTCCTTTACATTAACAAATTCTGCTGTAAAACATCAATCCAGTTGCATATTTGTGCTTTCAGATACAGTCTGTTTCTCTGGTACAGCAGAAATTTTCAGGTTTTCTCTGCTCGCTCTGTCTTCTAACTCTACTATTTTGTAAACAGTTCGCCTTGAGAAACGTTATATTCAGCCAGCTTTTTTTCACATCAACCTCTGATTTTTTGCAGTTTTATCAGTTCATCTGAACTAGTTAAAAGCTTTTTTTTTTCCAGCCTTCTTTTGTTTGAATTGATATAATTCTTTAATGTTTCATGTATTTTAATCACCTCTGGGTGCATTTGATTTACGCAGAATTACTGGAAACCATCTCGTGAACCAAAGCTGGACTGAACTGCTTTTTGCTGAAAAGCAGCAGAATCCATCCCAAACAGTGCTCTCTCTTCACGATTTGTGGTTGACTTTTTCAGGTTTTCCAAATATCTTCTTTGCTGGCATCCAGGCAGTATTTTTACCAGCCAGTAGCTGAATTTTATCAAAGACGTTTTCAACAGCACTCCTCTCCGTTTCTGTTTACACACTGGGAGAGTTGAAGTTATGCTGTTGATCAGTGTTCAGCCATCCTGGAAGTCCTCTCCTTATTTACATTTTTAGGAGATATAATATATACACACCTGAATATGAAAGATAGCACTGTTCTCATTTTGACCAAAGTAAGTATGGAGACCCACATAGGAGTTTTAAAATAGTTGTATACAGAGCATGATGATACAAGTTGACTGGTTAGTCCAGATGACCGATACACCTCCTGTTCCCTTATGAATTCTTATCGCATCTCTGTGAGTTGGGGTATCCTGGACAGGGCATCTCCAGCATTTATATATATGAATGCAGCCAGGTCTCTGAGACAGTGATTGGAGCCAATATATATGGATTTCAAGGCAATGGAAACAATCTTGATGGTGATTATTGTGGCCTTTTATACCTTGCCAGTGCCCGTACATAGGCAAGTACCTCATTTCTCAAGGAGTGTTAGGTCAGGCAAGCCTGGGGTGAATCTGTGGCTGCCCATCCTATCATCTAGGTCTAGTTTGAAGAAGGATAATGAATCACACTGATTACTCTGTAATGGCAGCCTGTTCCAGGGGTGGGTGAAATACTGCATGATGAAACCACCTCTCCATTATTACTTATCTGCTGGTGAAGATTTACATCCCTGGTTTGACTATTTATAGAGCTAGAAGTCTTGCGAAGATGCAAGAGATCCAGGACAGCTGGGTCTCTAATGTCATGGAAGGCAAGGCATGATCTTCATTCAAGAGTCTTTAAGATGGTGAATAAAAGGATGGTGCTTCCAATCACTCTTGGTAGTTCAGGAATCTTAACCCATAATTTTAATTAGGAACCTCTGGGGTATTTCAAGTTATTTGATACGTATAGTCAAGATACATCCAAAAGGGGGAATTTTATTCAGTAATTAGTCTAATCAATGCTGGATATGAGAGAACAATTGCCTATTCAGATCTGGATGACATTCCCTTGGCAATCAGTCGCTCTGAGTAGAAAGAGCTACTGACTACTGTTATCACATGATGATAAAAATAGAGGGAATTATTAACCCATAATATGAGGCCCTTAACAACATTTTTCTTTATTAAGTGAAGTATTGTCTTTGTTGTATGGGGAGGAGAGGGGGTTATCTGTCAAATGTCTACAATTTGTATGTTTTTGAATTTAATTTGAGCCCATTTTCAGTACACAAGTTATTTACATGTGTAAGCTTTTGCTGAAAGGTTAAGGTCTCACATGGAAACTTGACAGTAACTCCCAGCTTAAAATAGTCTACAAATTAACTTGGCGAGACATCTAGGTTTTCAATCTGGAAATCAGAAAAGAGAATGCTAAGAAGGAGGGATCCTAACACTGAGCCCCGAGGGAAACCACTGCTAACCTTCATACTTTCTTGGGAGGCACGTGCCACTCACACTGTGTGGTCTTTTGTCTTTAATCCAGTTTTCCATTCATCTTACAACATAGGGATCGATTTTAAGGTGTTAAGCCTACAAAAGCAGCATGAACTATGTTGCCAAATGCCTTAGCCATGTCAATACACACAGTGTGAACAGCATGACCAGTGTCAATAGCATGTGTAACCCTCTCAAAAAGTTAAGCAAATTCATTAGGCAGGATCTTCCCTTGGCAAAGTCGCATTAATTTTTAAGGAATCATAGTCCCATTAAGAAGATTCTTCACATCTGGTGTTCACACCCTTCTTTTCTTAATAAATTCTGGCTATTGCTTTCAGCTTGAGTGGATCAAGGATCAGATTCTCACATAGCAGCACTTATAGTGGTAGTACGACTATTTCACTGTGCATGTATTGCAATTTTTGCTGTTTAGAGTTTTCAAATTAGTTAGGAAGAGGTACTGACAATTATTACAACTTCTTTAACTTCTCTAGCCAGATATATGGTAAGGCTTGTAACAATCCAGAATGTCAAACTGTGCACTCATTATTGTTCTGTAAACAAAACTGCTGCTGCAAAGACCAAGCTGAATGCAAAGGACCATGATATACTACTGTCATGGCACTTGCCAAACTTCAAAACTAAAATGATAGTTGATTGCCTAAAGCACTTTAAACATTTTAGTTTCTTAATCCAGCCAAAACTGATGTTCCCAATGCAAGTACACTACTAATTTCTTCCTGCTGTTTTATCAGTATTTAACTCTTAAATGCACTACTTTGCAATCTTATTACTAAACATATGCCTGCATTTCACTTACAAACAAGACGCATGCATTCAGAAAAACAGCTGTAAAATTAGTCCCTGTGGTGACCCATCAGTTCAATATTAGCACAGCTAAGAGACAGTAAAGGGATACCACAATTTGGGAAGAAGCATAAATCTCTTGAAAAGTAGCAAATGGAAAGATGGCTAAGTGGTCTATGTAAAAGATCCTGGACTAGAGATAGTCAGCAAGAGTAACACAGTACTGACAAATGAGGCACCTCAGGTGGCAGCACATGAGAAGTAACATTTTACCTGCCTAAGGTTGACTTAAGGCAGAAATACATACAAACACAAAGCATGCACTTAACATGTTACATTTTATGGTACTGGAACACGTCATGCAGAAACCAAATGTCATGCAAACAGATTCTAGAAGCTTGTCACATACTGTTCTTTGCTGAAAAGGAAGCTTCATGTCGCACGTCATGTGAATTATGGTAGGCATGAAACATATGCTTAACATCTCTCTTCTGAAAATACAGCTTAATGCATTTAATCAAAACAAAAATGTCAGGATGTGAATCCTTAATGTTTTACTCATAGTGGGACATACTGTTGGTTATAAATGGTACAAACAGCCTGAGTGATCACACTATGCCAGCTAAATAATACAGATGGAAGAATATTTCCTCAAAAATAAATGTTAGGCTTTTCTTTTTGCTAAAAGGCTTTTGGAATAAATCTTCTGACACTATTACCCTAATACACACAGACTGCAACAGACAAAGCAACTGTAATAGATATCAATGGCTTGCACAGGCCACGTTATCTAGCAACAGACATCTCAGACTTTAAGGATAAGGTAATATTTCTCTTCCACCAGTTTAGTGATCACTTCCCAGAGAGGCCAAAGTGTAGAACAATTGAGAGTGTTGATGCATATAGGTTCATAGGTAGGTACTAGGCTATTGGTCCTAGAGCCTATATAAGCCTAGTCAAACAGTACCCTGGCTTTTGCAACCCAAGAAAATTATTTTCCTGTGCCCCTGTCAAGGAGAGCCACAGAAGTGATCCCTGGGGTGAATTTTCCATCTCCCATCCAATCAAGATTTTTCTTGAAGAGTGCTAATGAGGAGCTTGGTTTGGTATAGATAGGTAGTTTGTTCCAGAGTATGGGAAGTCTCTGGGACAGGAATCTTTACCTCCAGCATGTTCTGTTTATTGTGGTGACAATGTTTAGGTCCCTAGAGCGTGTAGATTGGAGACATTGGGATTTCTTTAAGTGGAGCATATCCAACAGCTCTGGGTTTCTGAACTTAAAACCCCAGTAGGAATGAGACTCTAAGGAAAAGAGAGGTAAATCAGTACATCATAGGGTGGAGGAAAGTCGTGAATATCGCAACAGTGAAAAGGAGGACATTTACCATTATGATAAGATTTGAAACTGTACTATGCCCTTCCATTTCACTGTTGCAGTATTGTTTACATTGCTTACACTAGGGGGAGTACAAAAGCTCAAGAAGAAACTTGGGAGGAGGAAGGACCAGCATAGCCCTCTTGGAAGCCATTAAGGATGACCCTAGCAAAACTAGCTCTGGAGATTGCTTCCAACTTGTAGGGCTGGTAAATGTATGCACACAAGTCCAGGTAGCTGCCTCAAGAAAAATGTTAGTATCCGTACCCTTGAAAAAAAATCACCATAAGAAGCCAAAGCCCTAGTAGAACAAGCCTTAGCAGAATAAAGAAGGCTCTTAGCATGAAAGGAATAAAAAGAAAAAAAAAAGAAAAAACTTTTTGAGAGCCAAGAAGAAACAGTTTGCTTGGATACAGCTAATCCCAAGGACCTGGGATGACAGGAAACAAACAGCTGATCAAATTTCCTAATAGTCTTAGTCTTATCTAGATAAAATCTGCCTTCTCTATGCACATCCAACTTGAGCAGCAGCTTCTCAATGGTGGACTGCATAGAAAGGAAAAAAAGTGGGCAAATGAACAGACTGGTTAAGGGACAATGATTCACCACCTTGGGCATAAACGAAGGATTGGTACGCAAGGACACCTAATCCTTATGAAACACCTAAAAAGGAGAATAAGCCATAGGGGCTTGAAGCTCAGACACCCATCTGGCTGAAGGGTTAACAAAAGAACAATCTTCCAAGAGCAAAGTCACAAGGAAGCTGAAGGTGCAGGCTCAAAAGGAGCCAGAGTCCATTTTTCCAAAACATTAAGATCCTAGGGAGGAAGAACACGCTTCCTGGGAGGCCTAATATGAAGGATGCCTTTTAGGAATTGTTTAGCCTCAAATCAAGAAACTAAGAGGAGAGAAAGGCAGACAAAGCAGAGATAACTGAAAAGTGGGCCTTAACAGAAGAATAAGCCAACCCAGCATTGAACAATTCACATAAATAACAGAGAACCAAAGGAACATAGACTGAAAGTGGATCCAGGTTGCAAGAAAGACACAAACAGAAAACCTCTTCCATTTGGATAGGTAGGATTTCCCAGTATTGGGTTTCCTGGCCTCCTGCAGGACCCAATGTACGTCATCATAAAAAAAAAAAGGTGTCTGTGGAATCAAAATCCTATCACCCACGGAGTCAGCTGAAGAGTGGACAGGTTGGGATGGATGACAGATCCCTCGTATTGTGTTGATTAGGTCCACCTGTGCGGCAACTTGTGATGATTGCCCTTGGCTAAATGTAGAAGTGGGAACCAATGTTGTGTCAGCTAAAAGGGAGTCACCAACAAGATTTTGGAAGCATCCTGTTGAATTCTCAACAGGACGTTTGGAATGAGGGGAAAGGGAAGGGAAAGCATAAAGAAACATCCCATTCCAAGAAAAATGTAGGGCGTCCATCTTCCAAACCAAAAGACCAGGGACTATGGCATAAAATAAAGGATGGTGTCTGATCAGAAGGGAGACAGATGGTGGACAATGTCCAGAAACACATCCCTGCGAAGCATCCATTTGTGAGACTGAGTTAAGGACCTGCTCAGAGTGTATGCCACAATGCTTTGACCTGAGGGAAAGTAAACTGCCTGAACAGTCGCTTAACACTGGACAGCAAGATCCCACACCAGGAGTGCCAATCAGCAAAGATAACATGTTGTTCCCCTGTTTGTTTACATATATCACTGTGGTATTGTCTGTAAATATCTTGAGAGGTCCTGGGGAGAAGAGGATAAAAAACTTGAAGTGCCAGCAGAAGAGCTCAGATCTCTGACACGGATGTGCTCTCTGTTGGAGGAGACCACACCACCTGCACCATTAGGGAGCCAAAATCTGCTCCCCATTACATGTCTGAAGCATCTGTGAACAGCTCCAGTGAGGAAGAAAGGGATGAAGATGGAGCCCTGGACATATAGACAACTGCTGGATCCACCAGTGAAGTTCCTTCTTGAGACAATGTAGAAAAGGAGCTAGAAATTCTAGGGGGATGGTCATGTTGCAGTCAAACTCACTTCAGGAACCAATAAAACTTTCTCATGTGGAGTTTGGCCAGAGGGAGCATAGGGATGGTGGATGCCATCAATCTCAAGAGCTCAAACTCCCTGGCTGTAATAGAGGCGAGAGGAAGAAGATTTTGAAATGAGTATCAAGGCCTTTGGAAGTAGGCAGGAATGCCAGCATAAGGACCATCTGAATCCTGCACCCAAGAAAAGTTATATACTTACCATAACACATTCCATGTGAGTTGTTCATCTCACCTTTATTCTCACTGATGGGTTCGGAACCTATGGACCCCTAGAGAGAATAAGAAGCTGCAGAAAATACTGAAGCAGAACCCACAGCTTATCCCATAAGCTTGATATACAAGCTACACTTTACCTATTTTAAAATTAGAAATGCAGTAAGACGGTGAATTCCTTAGACTGTTGGATTGAGGAATGTAGCCATAGTATTAGCTATTATAAACTATTTTAGCTGCTAACACAGTTGCTTCAAGTTCTTACTGGTCAGAACTGTTTCCATATTCTCCCTCCCTATGAGCACTCTTCTCTCGTACTCTCTCTCTCAATGGAATACTGTAAGACAACTGCAGCTCAATCTTGGAATAGCTTTTGACATGTTATCACTCAGGAGTCATACTGGTAAACCCTGGGAAAGCTGCAGTGAATCCCATATGAAATCCAATGCAGGTTAACCTAAAGCTAGGGAATTTAGGGAAGCCCCACTGGGAGTCTGTGCAGGTCTTCACAGTGACTGAAGTCAATTGTGCTTCACCCCTGGTTAAAGGCTTGAACAACGACTCACAGGACGGATGGGTGAAATCAGAGCATAACAGGTGATAAGCACCTCAGAGGCACTGCACTATCAGCTCTCATTATAGCCACAAATCTAACAAATTTGATTTCATACTTCTGGATCACCAGGCTTATCCTTTCAGCTAAAACATTTTAGGATTTTATTTTACTGACACTAGATATAATGTGAGGGTTAAAATATATTGTTTAATCTTAATGTCAAGATCATTTAATAAGAGCTCCCTACTGGCATACGTCCACTGAAGGAGAAGCCCTGAAATGGAGGCATACAACCATGCAATAATTCATTGCAAAACTGCAATAAGAGCTATTTAAAATTAAAAAATATATAAGCAATTAGTATAAATCTGGCATTACCCACAAAAATTACTTAATTTGTATTTCAGAGCAGCTACCAAAACATAAAAAATAAATTATGTCAGGCATAATTTTTCTACTGTCTGCACATGTACCATTGTAGACAAATATTTAAAATGTACCCATTTGTCAACAGTTACATTTGATTATGCTTTGACTTGTAGAATAGTCAATGCCTTGGCAAAGGAATGGATGGATGCACAGAATAATTTAAAAATCTAACACTATGCTAATAAGCTTGAAGTGGCATCAAATGGCCTAAACAGATGTACTGTGCATCAATAAGCACACAGGCATGTGTATTTGCAGTATATCAGTTTGTCATCGCCAGAGAATCACATCGAACAGCAGAGATGGAACAGTAAAGAACTTCTACAATACAATGACATTACTTAAAAATGCGAAACATTTCTCATTAAAATAATGTCATTGTAAACATTAATATATCACTTTTAAGGGTAGGTAACACAGGTTTACCCACAGCTGGCTTTGTCTGGTCATTCAGACTTGAACTTTGTAATCAAATTAGCCATGGTTAAAACTGTATTACTCACACCCAAATGTGGCATATTGATAAATTATTCTTGCCCAAAATTAAACCAATCACATTTTTCTGTGTACTTCAGATGCAAGACAGAGACTGGGCCCCATCTGTATATTTTCTGAAAATATCCTTGAACCAATAGTAGAGGCAAGAATTTGCAGAAAGAGGACAGAATATGGAAACTAGACTACCCGGAGAAGATCTAGAAACTTGGTGATGGAAGTCTGCCCTGACAGCATGTGTAAAAGCAAAACACAAGTTACAGAGTACACCACTCTGAAATAATGGACGCAGTAATGTATTTCAATGTGCGGTTTGCAAATATATGTACCCACCTTTTGTGTAAACCTGAGATCCAACTGTGAGGAAAGTGAAAGAATGTCACCACAGTAATGCATTTCATCTGGTTGCTGATAAGACAGAAACCCACCCCCCAAAAAAAAACTAAGTATATCAAAAAGATGACTACCTGCTATGTACCTCTCTGGGTTTAATCATGAGGAAAGCGAAATAATTATCGATCTCCTCTGTGATGTTATGAGGTAGTTCCATCTACATCAAATTGCGTAGGGCAGTACATCTGTACATATGCCAGCATAGCTAGCTGGAGTTTTGTAAAAAAAAATGTTATTTGACTATCACACTGATTTTCACAGATGTTGGAGTTAAAATATATTTATAAAGTTACTTGTGTTAAAAATGCATAGACAGTAGGTCCTGTTGGACAGAAAGAATGTATGCATGTATATTAGGTGGTAATGCTGTAACTGATCAAATGTGTATGTTTATCAGAGAAGCCTGGAAGGGTGGAAAGTTTGAAGTTGTATTATAGCTTTCAGATGCTGCCACAGATCTTAGCAAGGCTGTGTGTTTATTGTATTAGAGTCAGGTACCAAGAGGTGGTGTCATTCTCTAACTAGCATCTGGTTTCTTTAGAACTCTTTCAGCAGCACTTTGGAACTTGACAGGGAAGACTTAACAGGATATACATCTCACACAGACAGAAAGACATCATCTGGCTTTTGCTGTGGTAAGACTGTCAGCACACATCAGCTTGCCTTACTTTAGTAAATAACTAAAGAATTATTGTTCCTTGACTAGTCAGGGACCTTTAGTGAGAATACTTTAGTATTGTTTTCTGCATCTGAGAAAATATCCAACTGTATTATTTGTATATATCTCTCTGGGCGAAACCCATTTACTGTCTTTCAGTATTCTCCTGTTTTCTGTTTATTTATCATTAAATTAAATATTTTAATACCTTTAATTGTGGCTGGTCATTTAGAGAATATTTTTAACATCTTGAAAGTACTTATGCTTGTTTTCATGGCACTGTGGCCCCTTCTGATAGCCTTGCTGCTTTGGTCACACCCTACAATTTGTATTAGTATTAAATTTTACAAAGTAGAATTGGGTACCCTTTTTAAGAGCCTTAGGGTAGCTGACTGGTGGCAGTGTGATTACCTCAGAGTCTGGGCAGAAAGGGGCACAGCTAGTAAATCTGTGCCAGTTTTTTCCAAGTGTGTGTGTGCGTGTGCGTGTGTGTGCGTGTGCGTGTGTGCGTGTGAAAAACTGAAATATCCAAGTGTGTATCAGCTACTAGGAACAGGGACACAGAGCTCCAAAGTGGTCAGTGTGGAGTTTTGTGTGGGTCTGGATAGAGAAGAGCCCAGCTCCAGTTCTGTAGCATTTACCCTGCGTGCTCTTAAGGGAAATTGCTGCATCTGAAAATATTGTTTGAATCCTTCTTTGCTCTTAGTGACCGTCCCTCACTGGAGTCAGTGGTGAGGATCAAGTCTCCTTGATTGCTGGCCCACAGTAGGGACCAGTCAACCTCTACAGTCCACTTCTGAGGAAAATAATTAAATGACCACAGTAATATATTTCAACTTGATGCTCATAGATACATATTCCCCTATGACAAGAAAAATCAATTCATTTAACTGGGATCATTTAAATGCATGTTGCTTTCATGGACAGTATTCATTCTCATCTCTACCCCCTAAATATAGCTTTCTGTGTGCACATCTGAGGTTCGATTATGAGGGCAGTGAAAGAATTAAAGACAACAATAATGTATTTTAACTGGCTGCTCATAGGATATAAACTGTTCCCTTACAAGTCACATGAAAAAGGTAGATACAATTAAAAAATACTTTAAATAGCTAATTATCCTGATATGTAAAACAGATACATAAGAATATGTAATAAATAAATAAAAATGAATGAATGTTCTTCTGATTCAGTCAATTACAGTTCTGAGTAGATACTATGATCTTATTTATTTTCATTTATGTATTTGTTGACTGGGGGAGAACACTAATCCAAATGGACCATTTTCAGACATCCATGGAGTTCCAACAACAGGTAAAACAAAACATTTCAGTTATACAATCGCATTTCAATATATGCACACACACACACACACACACACACACACACACACACACACACACACACACACACACACACAATGTGCATCAATACATTACTGAGAAAAACAATACAATACTGATGTAAGTTAAGTAGACCTGACCCCTTTTATGTATATCCTGAGCTCAAGGGCAGAAAGCAACAGACAAAACAAAACATCTTTTTTACTTTTGTGTGTGTGCGATTAGAAGTATATACAATGACTAACATGTATGCTACAGAAATGCAAATAGTAAGCACATCACAAATGGACACTGTATAGTGCTGCCTGTAAGTGGGCTTGAGAACATGAGGCATAGGACAGCACTGATGCCATTGCACATCCTACCCACAGGACATTAGCAGATATGTTGAAAGAGTTGGGAATTAGAGAGGAAATTCTCCTTGGCCACATTATGATGAAGACATAAGTACTTCAGTCTCCTTGAAATGGTTGGAAGAAGGTCAGAAGAATTAGGAGTTGTTAAAGACCCAGAAGAGAAGGAGAGGCTCTGGGAGAAGTGGATGGGAAGCTATGGAGAGCAGAAACATGCCCAGAAAAACAACATGAAATATTGCCTTTTATAGACTACTACAAAGTATTACCGAGCTTTCAGCAAAATTATAACAAGATTAGAGAACTCTACTTCCTTCAAGCAATATAAGGAGGAAAACCAAGTCATAAATGGCAGTATCTGGGTAATGAAGGTGTGCAGTTTAAACCAGTGGCTGTTTAAAAATTTAGTGTTACATCTGTACTCTCTCCAGAAGCTTTAATACTGGCATAGTCCTTACAATATGCTCCACATCTTTCTAGATATTACAGAAGATGGTAAGAACATGCAATCCCAGCATATCTTGGAAATATTACAAAGCCTATACCAAGCTGTAACATTACAGCATCAGTAAACAAAATCATAAAATGCACTGTTCAAAACAAAAGTGCGGAGTGTGGTCAGTTTTTCAGGGTCAAATATCCTGTTAAAAGGTGTAGCAGAATCTTTTGCATGAGCTGTCTGTCCCACGCATCATTCTCAAACTGACTAATGTTAAGATCATAGATACCATAACTGCTACCAGATGACTGTCTTGTTCAGTCAATTAGATATACAATGTATAGCGGACAATAGAATTTTGGGACCTTTAACTGAGAACATTAGACTGTGGCCACATATCAAAACAATTAGTCTTGCATCTTTCAAATTTCCACAGCAGTTTTTAATATCTTCCAATAAGTCATAACATTTTATTAGCCGATCTAACTGATGAAGTTTTAGTTTTCAGTTTATTTGCTAAAGATGAGTGGCATTATATTTAACACATTTTTTCTTCACAAATATAATCTTCTACAGCAAGATAAAAGTATTTATTCAGGAAATGTGACAATATAATTATTACTATATTCATAGTTGTAAAAATCATTTCTTTAATTTCACTATAATCATTTAATTACATTTTGGAAATATGTATACATTTGTATTTTAATGTATACATTAAAGTGCCACTAAGTCATGAATGAAAAGGTCCAGTTTGCTCCAGCCCATCTGGCTACAAAATGAATAAAATGTAAAATAAAATAAAACAGAACTGGTAGTTTATTAGAGGATGCCACCTTGCATCCTGCATGTCTATACCTGTACCCTAGCTCTCAGGTTCTACTCTTTGCCTCATCTGACGTTTGTATACATGTCAAATGTTCCCCACCCTCACTCTGGACTACCATGACTGCTTTTTCAACTATGCTATTCAGAGTTGGCTCACAACCACTCTGGACTTCCTCTCTCTTTCCAACCCAAATACACACACCCATACCTAAAACCTTCAAAAGCAGAATTATAGACTGCCAGAACCTATTCTTCCCACAGTTACTAATGCTACTACATCCTTTCCCTGATGGCTCCCTTTGTTTATTCTCCTCAAGCCTTCTGCTCCTAAATTGACCTCCATACACATAGCAATCCTCATTACTTCTAACGCTTCATACATATTGCTGTTCCACCACAATTTGGATTCCCTAACACCTGTCCCTCAGCATATCCCTAAACCTCTCCCCTTTTTTAGCCATTTAGCCTCTTCTGTATATGCCACACATCCTCCCGCTGCTCAAGCATTCATGGTCTTTCACAACATTACATCACTGCTCCAACCGGTGTCTCCACTCCTGCTACCTGTGCACTCCTGCCTTCTTCATCGGACTCTACCCAGTTTAGTTCCTTCACTTCTTCTCTGCTTTCTTCTCTCCTTTTTGATAATCATGATGCTTTTCCCTCCTCTTCATTCTTTTCCATCTATCTTCTTTCACTTCTTTTCCATTCCTGATCATTTCCAGAATCTGACCCATCTCCTCTGATTACTCCTCCCCATGTTTGCACTGTTCCTCACCAGCTGCATCTGTTCCGTCTCTTCATATTAATTTTCACTGTCTTACTTTTCACAAACATTTTACTTCCAATGTTACTATGCTAAATTTTAGCTTTATGTTTTTCTCATAAAAAAGTAATGGAAAATTCAAAAATGTTGAATACATACTGGAAAATCATGACATTTCATGAACTATGTTATTTTAGAACAAAGTAATCATTCTATTTCTAATTCTAGTTTTCAGTAGTACTATAATCTTTTATACAACTAATGTATGTAGTTTTTCAATATCTTTATTGGGATTTGATGCTCAGACTTTTACATAGTGACAAATGTCTATGATTGCTAATACAGAAATTATAAATAGAAACAGGAAAACTATTTAATACACTGCAATAATTAATCTAAAAAAAACTATAAAGTGCTAAAAGCGTAAATATGTCTTTCATGTATCAAGTTGAAGAAAAGTAATTATATACAGTAAAGAAAAAAGGGAGTACCTTAAAAATGATATATTTGCGTTTGGTCTTTTTTATTAGCTAGCTATGTCTATTTATATAATGTTAGTACTATTGTAAAATATGATCAAGGAGTAGGTTTCAATACTGTATGTAATAGGAACATTTACTGATTATTTGTTATCAATTTGTGTGCTGTTATATACTTAATTGCCATTTCTTTGAAATCATCCCATGACATTTGATCTCTCAAACCAGTTCTGAGTAATATATAATTTAATCACAAATAACGATTAAAATATACAATTTCTGGTTTGTTAATCCTGAGGGAGGGATGTGTAGAATTGCAAATTCATATGATAACTCAGATTTCTCATATCCCATCTTCTCTAGCCTGACTTTTAAATATCACCAGAGTTTATAGGAGCATTTACAGCTCCAGACAAGATGTAATAAATCAGATTTTAGGAACTTACAATAAGGGCAATATGGAGAGTGTGTGGATGATATTTATTAAATGTTTCTGGGGTTAAATATGCATTTGTAATCATTAATTGAATATACACAAGTTTTTTTTTTGTTTTTTTTTTTTTTTTTTTTTAAGGGGAGTACAGAATTTTTTTGATTGTAATTGCTGGATTTAGTTTAGTCCAATAAATAAAACAGTGTTTTGATATTCGAGAGTTTATGTGTTTGATATTTTTTTCTTCATCAATAAAATATTGCATAATGTTTTACAAATATATTTATGTCATCATCATATACCTTAGGGTCTTCTAAAGTATATGCATTTTTTCATGGAGCTTTTCTCCCCTTGCCTCAACCAAAAAGGGGCCTAGAGTCCAGTGAGACTATCCCGATAAACAAATTCTAATAAATAAATGTATCATCAATGTACCAGTCCAGTAAATCATAACCTGCATTTTTCTAATACATGATATGTATAAACCTGTCATTTCACATTACCAAATATTCTTTTGTTAGGCTATTTTTTTTAATTTTGCATATCTATAGACACAATAAGAAATTATAATGGTATCATTGAAATGATCAGAAATTATACTTAATATTCACAGGAGTCTGTTTGTGTTTACTACACACTATCTGCAAACATACAGTATCACACATGAATTTTCAGCAGACTGTTTTACTGTCAAATAGATTTTACAGAGTTTTACAGGGGAGCTGTGTACCCCTGCACCTCTAACTCTGGTGGCTGCACTCTCACAACAATGATCGCTAAATATCATACATCCAAGGTCACACTGTCTCAGAGAAATTGTATATCATTTTTCTCCAAAGTGGTGTGACCTTAGAGGTAGTATATGTAGGCATCAGGGATAGAGGGGAGGGACTCTCACACAAAATATACAATCAAAACAATGTTAATGGTCTGCATGCTTCATATCCACAGGATACTGCATGCAAGCAGACAAGTATTCCATGGCCTTGTCTATTAGTGTATATAGAATTAGGTAATTAGAAGGCAAGATTCTTGGAATTTCTGTTCAAGAAATGGAATTTCATTTTTTGAACAACTGCAAATCATTATCCCAACTTATTTTTTTTTATTAATTCCGTGCCCAAGAAGAAAAATACCCTTGGACCATACAAATGTCTTTCTCTTCCTCTACTGTGCAGCAGTACAACTAGCTTCCTCTACTGTGCAGCAGTACAACTAGGCTCCCAAAATACTATTTATTACATATTTATACCTAAAACTAAACATCATGAACATTGTTCATATAAACCTGCATGGTTTACCAATGGCAACTAGGATATGACCATGCATTTAATAATCCTAACTCAGAATGGATTTCTTCCCTCCTCTCTAGCTACAGCTCCATAAGTCAAACAGCAGCCATAGTAAACCACAATTTCACACTAAGTCACTAAACTTTCCTTCCTGTAATCTGTCACTAGATAAAGCTCTCAACATTTTTAACAATGGTTGCAGGTACTGTAGCTTTTACTCTTGGCCTATGACTTTTTTTTTCTATTAGGAAGGAAAAGAGGGTCAAATTTGGCCAGGCTGACCAAAGACCGGAAGGAAATCATGGGAGACTAAGAGAAAAAATGAGATGCTGAATAAATGCTTCCCATTGTTCTTTACAAAAGGAAAGATA
>NC_056729.1:1249757361-1249783852 GCF_019279795.1 Protopterus annectens
CATCAGAGGGGATTTTCAGAAATACTCCCAATACTTTGTAACAACTAGCCAGCTAGAGATGCAAGGGCATTTGCTGTACAGTATTGTTATAGTATTTAAGAGAACATTCTGTAGTATGTGAATGATACCAACTTACTGCATTTGACCATTGTTCCAGTTTTTTATTGTGTAAATAGTTTTAATAATGGTCTGTCCTTTAATTCTCATTGCCAACCAGTGAGGCAACTTCTTGTGACTGAAGGTTTAATTATTTCCTGAGTAGTGTCTTCACATGTACATAATTCTTGAAGGTGTTTAATGTCGTTTCCATCATGTGTACAGGTTGTAAAATGGGCAGGTTATAACATATCATTGGTCATATACCCCTTCTGAACACAACTCCTGTCAAATTTACATGTGGCTTTATGAAAGCCCTCATGGATACTGCTTGAAAGTTTTTAAAACATGGAATAGTTAATTGGGCCACAGGGAGCTGCAAAATTTCAGTTGAATAGCATACAGTTGGGACATTAACGGCCTGTGCTGTAGTTTTAAAGACTGCATTCGTATCACATTGTGTAGTTGGGTTTAAATGTTTTATTATGCTTTGGAATTTATATGGAGTTGATATTAAATTCAATACCATTAAGGTCATTTGTTTTGATCTTTGTGACGAAGCTTTTACTTTGAAATGATGGTGTTGGGTTATGTCCATATTCTTTCTTATTTGGACAGATGCATTTTTGTTGCTGTTCCTCGCCTTATATCCATGGAAGCGAACCAAACTGCATTAACACCTGGTTGCAGTATTTCTCACACTCTCCTTTCCAGGAGCCTGAACTATGGTTGCTTAGCCCCCAGTCTGTAGAGAAAAAGGCTACCTGTGTCCTTGTAAACATCCTAAAAAAGTGAAAATTGTATAGAATACATTCACTCCGATTCATAGATCTTCTGAAACGTAGCAATCAATCCAGTTTAATTGTACTGTATTTAAACCATTTGCGCACACTATGCTCAATATTATATATGTGACTTAGTGAATATAATCCTGTTTATGTACTCCCTCAGAGCGCTCTACTTACTTTGTGCAGGCTTGTTTTTGTATCTTACTCACTCACCTTCTACTGCTCCACTCACATGGAGGATACAACTGGTGCCTAACGAGTGCTTTGCGCTAAGGTGCTATTGTAATATGCTTCACTTGGCAAATTAATAGCAAATTTAGCAAACGGCCTTCTAACAGTTGTGGTCATTAAATGAACGGAACTAAACTACAAACAAAGCAATCACAGTTTGTAACTAAACTTTTGAGGGAATCTTTATTTAAATATTGTCATGTACAGTAAGTGCATATAGCCTTGATCGCATAAATGTTGAATAGATAAAAATGGATACTATTTATTCCTGCTTGTCTTAATTGTTGCATCTTGATACAATACATGTATACCATTTCCATACCACGTTAATATGCACATGTAAAGATATTTATTATACTGGTTTTCTAGCAGTGCACAGACATTACTAAAAAGACTAATTCTTATAGAAATTACCAAACATAAAGATGTCTTCATTGCAAACATATTGTCTACATTATATTTTTATAACCAGAAAGATGTTTTTCTTCTACACCTGTTAATTCCACCTGTTTAATTCTGTGCAAGTTACACCCCCCAATAGCTCATTTGCAATATCAACCAATTTCTATTCCAGTATCTGTTTACTTTAACATGTCTCTAACAAAGGTTGAGGGGCTGGTGTTGGTGGTATGTCATAGGGCAACCATCACCTTGTGTGGTATATGGGACCTGCCAAGACTTTTTGCTGATCTAAAATATTCTATGGGATAATGTGTTAATCTAAGATATATAAACCAATTTTACTAGTGTGCTCAGCTCTAAGACTGTTGTTAGCGAATCTGAGTGGGTTACTAAATCGTATGCTGTTACATTTAAATTTTCATCCAAACACATAACCTTAGTACTTAAAACTCAATTTGAATGTTGGACTCCCATAAGCGTACACCTTCGAGTAGGCATATTGATGCATTTACAACTGATATACTGCTTTTTTTTTCTACTTCAGAAATATGCTAGATATTTAAATTGTACTTACAATGCGCTTGATCTTGGAAGCTCAGTGGGTGTATGTGTAAGTATGCTAGGTTTGTTGTTCATTTGGATGACGTATATTTTGTACATATGTATAGAGGTTTTTGGTTTTTTGTTTGGGTGTATGTTTCCTTCTTCATACAAGGAGTTTGGGTGGTTAGGCACTGGGGTTAGTTTGAAGAAGCTGTGTGCTACCTCCTTATGCAAGGTTAATCTTATCATAAAGACAGGATTAATGTCCTATTGTGCTCTCTTCCTTTCCTCAAGCCCTAAGGCAAATCCCCATAATCAAACAATATCAAATACAGGTAGAATAATAATCCCACTTTATTAGAATTTTTCAGTATAACCAGTTAAAATAAGGAATTCAACAGTTGGCATATAGACTGCTGGAATGTTAAGGGTCTACAAAATGTTGCGAAAAAAAACTTAATTCTCCATCTTTTTTTATCTCAGGCTGGTATCTGTTTCTTACAGGAGACGCATCTACCTAAAGAGGGCTGGGAAAAAACATCCAACAGAAAATGGATCAGGACTATAATAGCCGGGGGTGATAGCTCAAGCTCTAAAGGTGTAGCCATTATAATTAAGAAACAATTCCAGGGCGCTATTATGGAATGTAAGTCTGATAAAAATGGTAGATGGTGTTATTTTACCTCTGTACTACCAGACTCTACCAAACCTGTTTTATTTTTAAATATATATGGTCCATGTACCCTACAACATCTCTTTTTCCTAGAAATTTATAATATCCTTAGCTCATTCCCAAACCACCTTTTGATAATCGCAGGTGACTGGAATGCAGTGTTAAATCCCAGATTAGATCGTACCAGCAACTCTCCCTCATATAACTTTCAAGCTTCTATTGCCCTTGAGGAACTAATGTCTGACTTTAATCTCATGGATACTATTGTTTACAGTACTGACTCACGTAAGGACAGCATGTACACTTTCTACTCTAACTGTCACAAATCATGGTCACGTCTAGACTTTTTCTTAATCTCTAAATTTTTCTCCAAATTCAAGAACACACTAAGATGTGAGCCTAGGCTACTATCTGACCATGCAAAAATCTCTCTTATGATTTCTTTCGCATATTCTGCAACTCCGCATATGAACTGGTCCTTTAACAATAATTTACTAAAATACAAAGAGATCCTAGAGAGAATAAATGCGTCACTGTCTGAATTATATGCTAACCTTAACAAATCTCAAATAGCGTTTGATATACAATGGGCGGCTTGTAAAGCTGAATTAAGAGGTTATTTGATCAGCAAAGCCACTTTCTTCAACAAGCTGAATAAAGAAAAAGAAACTAGTCTAGTTCTAAAACTAGCCTCTCTGGAGAGAGAACTAAAATCACATCCTGACCCCAAGTTAGAGAAATTAATCAATTCGACACAAAGAACTATGTGAGCTACACCTACATAACTATTCATTACATGAACAAAAACAGATTGCGACTTATTCTGAATGGGCACAAATCCCATCTAGAACCCTATCTAGAATACTCAAAAATAATAGTGGCACCCCGACGATCTCCATTTTGCAATACAGAGGGGTGCTATATAAATCAGACTCTGAGATAATTAACCTTTTTTATGACATCTATACAGATATTTATAGCAAGAATAGGCACACTTCCTCCAATGCGCAGAGGGAAACATTTCTCAACTCCATTTCCTTCCCATCTCTGAATCAGGATCAAACAACCCTCTTATCAGCTCCACTTAATATTCAAGAGATTCAAAGTGCCATCAATAAACTTAAAATAGGGAAATCTCCTGGTCCAGATGGCTTCACTACTAATTTTTTCAAAACTTTTAGTCCAAAAATAGCCCCTATTCTTCTTGAAGTCTTTAACTACATTATAAAAAATGGAATCTCTGACATACACTGGAACAACTCTAAAACAATTCTTTTACTTAAAAACAACAAAGAAAAAAACGATCCGCATAACTACAGACCTATCTCGCTTATAAATGTTGATATTAAAATTTTTTCTACTATCTTAGCCAACAGACTCAAACAGATAATGCCACATATAATATCATCTGATCAAGCTGGGTTTATGTCCAGTAGACATACATGGGATAATACACTAACTTTGGACTCTCTTATTCAGTTTACTAAAAAGGAGAAAAACCCGCTGTATGCCTTGACTCTGGACGCGTCGAAAGCATTCGATAGGGTAGACTGGGACTTTCTGTTCTCCATGTTATCGCATTTTACTATACCAAAAATTTTTTCAGATATGATCAGAATTCTCTATTCAAACTCATCCACCTATTTATATATAAACAAAAAAAGATCTAATTCAATTAAGATTACCAATGGTACAAGACAAGGCTGTCCACTTTCTCCCTTTCTCTTCAATCTTTTTATCGAACCATTTTTTCTATATATTACTCAAAATACATATCACACCATACCTAAAATTCTCAACACACAAGTAGCTCTATCAGCCTTCGCTGATGACTTAAACCTTTACTTCAAATTTCCTAACACAGACCTGCCAAAAATTTTAAAAGCAATTACTATTTTTTCTGAGGCCTCAAGTTACCAAGTCAACAACAAAAAGTCACACATTTTCCCAATAAAAGTTGAGGCTCATAAATCTTTCTTTTTCCCTGAATCTCCCTTTAATATCTCATACAATCTTAAATACTTAGGCATTAATTTTGAACACAACCAAGCTTCCTCGCTTCAAAATAATCTGCTTAAATCATGGTCCATCATTTGTCAGGACCTTCAAAGATGGAAATTACTAAATCTATCATTTCTTTCTAAAGTAGCTATTGTGAAAATGAATATCTTGCCTAGACTCCTGTATCAATTTAGTTCAATCAATGTTATTTTATCAAACAATCTTTTCTCACAGTTTGAAAAAACCTTGGTCAAATTTCTTTGGTTTCCAAAAAACGTTAGGATCTTTTTTTCCAAATTATGCCTTCCTAAAGAGAAAGGCGGGGTGGGCCTTCCAAACTTTCATCTTTATTACATAATTATTTGTTCCAATAAACTATGGTTCGTTGCAAACATGAATAGAAAACCTCAAACTCACTATCCAGCTTGGTTGAAGATATGGCACGGTCATATTCTCTCTAATAAAATCAACCCTAAGTCTATTCCCTTTCTATCTCCCGTCTCTTTGAAAAGTTCAAGAATATCACCCATATTGAAATTTCAAATTAAATCTTTTCAGAAATTGATTAAGGACATTAATCTTCATCCTATTCTTCCTTTTCTTCAACCAATGCATCTTAATCCCAATCTAAGGATCAACAACAAGATGATAGATCTTGAGGAATTCCCTCTCATTAAAGGCCTTACAGTGTGGGATATCCTTAAACATAAAAACTTGTCTTTTGCTGAGCTACGTTTAACTCTGAAAGTTAACAACAAATACACGGTTATGCTCCGTCAACTTAGGGAACTTATCTCTTCACAAACCAATAATATATTCCCTGATACACTACTAATCGATAAATTAAAACTAATCATTAATACAATTGCTAATGACAACAAAACAACATCCCCGTCATACAAGTTATTACACCCTCTACTTTACAAAGGTAACTGCCTATTCTCCAAATACTGGGATAAGCAAAACTCTCCTATTACAGAAGACCAAAAATTACTAGCTATAAAAACCACTATAGAACTCTCCCCCTTTAAAAAACTCTTATATACGCAACTGATGTTGAATAACAACTCTTACTATACCCCCGTAAGAATTAATAAATTTAATTCCAATAGCTCGCCTTTCTGTTCGTGCTGCCCTGGTGTGAGAGCTGACTTACTGCATATTATGTGGCACTGCAAGAATTCCCATAAACTATGGTGTTCTCTCAAAGTGCGTCTCAAAAAAATGGGTTACTATAGCTCCACTCTCTCATGGGATACGGTTATACTAAATATACCTCCCCCGGGCCTGCCTAAACTTCATCTTCACATCTTAATTACGATGTGTTCCCTCATAAAACTTTACATCACATATAACTGGTTAGATCGGACCAAATTGTGCTGGCGGGGATTCAAAGACATGGCCACCAAATATACCTCGGCTCAGAAATTCATCATAAATGGACCTAAGAAGAGAGCCTATTACAGTAAACTTTGGAAAAGCCTATTTGAAATAATCCTGTGCGACTAAACTCTGGCTTTCCTACAAACCTTCCCCTATACTCTCTTTCTTTATTTATGGGGCCACTCTCTTCTCCTGCAAAGTACTAGTAGGGCTGTTAATAGGTAGTCTTAATGTACTGACACTGTTTGTTCTTTTTTTTTTTTAGTACTGGTAGCACTGTATATATTGTTCCTTTTGGGTTTTTGTTGTTAATTTGTATACTATGCATAATTCAAGAGGCTGTAGTCTTCTTCCTTGTTCATGTTAAATATGTTCTTATGTTCATCTCTCTTTATATCAAGGTCACAAGCATCCATGTATGTAATTGTTGCGCGTATTCATTGCTTGCACTTTTATGTATATGCATGGTTTTGTTTACTCACCTTTTTTAAAAAATAAAAAAAATTATTTTGAAAAAATTGACAGGTTTATGACAGAAAGATGTGATGAGGTTGTCCTGAACAAAAAGGACAGTGGGGCAACCAGTAGCAGAGTACAAGAATCATGTTCTGCATGGATCTGTGGAAGGACTTCATGAACAAGACCATGGACCCATTTTTCCACAGACTACTAGAATGGGAGTTGGAGGGAGAATCCATAGATGCATTCAAGACAGCATGGGACAGATGAGGGAGAGGTTAGGAAAAAAAAGACAGGAAAGGAGAGGATGAAGAATGTTAAATCTACTTAAAGCAGAAAGGACAAGTTGATTATGTTCTCATTCTGCCATCAAGCACATGTAATATAATGAGATGTATCCACTTCAATAAATATACATGACAGAAAAATATACCATTGATTAGAAATGGCAGGCCTAAAGCCTTTACCATGTGATGCCTGAAAATGATCCAAGTGTGTATGTATGCAAGCAAATGTTATGGGACAGAATCCCAGGTATGTTACTTTGCAGAGTTTGGTACATTAATTATTACATTAAAATGTGAGATAGCTAGTGTTGCTGTTCATGTTTAAAAAATTATGTTTAAAGCTTGCAGTAATTTGTAATCAGATGTTTTAAAACAGAAATGCTGGAGTACATGATCTACTTACATTTTTTCTGACATGTTTAACATCAGAATACTCTGACCGAACAACCACAAAAAGTGTAAACAGGAGGCATCATGACTTCGGAAGGCATCATCACCAGATTATTACACCACCCCTCCCTGAATGTGTTCGAGCACAGGGTTACCAGGGGAATCAGAGGTAGTTATAAATACTGATGTTTAACTGCAGTGTATGTGGAACTAGATGCTCACAGGAAGATTCAGCATAAAAATGTGTATCTGCAAACAAAACAGGCAGAAAAAAAAAAATAGAAGGCATTCTGTGGGGTTAAATCATTATTAAAACAGCACATTGCTTAGACATGAGCATTAATATTTCTATGAATGGTTTATAGCTTAAAGCAGCATTCAGACAATATCAGTACTACTATAGATACACAGATATACAGAATACCGTTTTGAAGTGACTAAACATAGTAGCAAGGTTGGTCAACATGAAATATCACCCAAGAGAAGACTAGTCTATGACTGAATGAGCACCCCAGAACCATAAAAATGCACACACACACAACTGTTTTTAACAGAATACAGTTTACATACTGTTTCCTGTGATGTGAGGATTACAGACAAGTATTTCTTACTGTTGCAAATATGTTCATTGTGCAGCCTTTGTACTTTCTAACTATAACCATCTAACTATAAGAATCGGAAATGAAAACATGCACAAAAGATTTTAAAAATAAACACTGCCTCCATGAAGATGAACAAACAGAGAAAGCACATGAATAGAATGAATTCTAGGTTCACAATGTACAGTAAACTCGCAAATGCATCTTGTGAAACCTATGATTCATAAAGTCAGCACCATTCCATTTATAACTTTTTTTCTTTAGATAAAAAGCATTACCAATAGTGAACAAAAAAGTAAGCCTTAAAATAAATCCCTTTAGCATGATGTATTTTGAGAACATCTCACCAGGGTGCTCCTCCCTATGGCCACCTTACCAAGTTCATTTCAGCCACCACTACTTCAACCTGCCAGATTAAAGAGCTAGACAAATGCCAGCCACAGAAAATCAGAGCATTCTCAGCTGAACTGAACAGTATAAATAAAACTTAACTAAATGCTCACCTCCGGAAAAATGAGCGTGTCATGTCAATTTATCCAAGTTATCTTGCATAAATATACTCTTCTGAAAGTAAGATACTGGAGGTACTGCACTTATGTAATAAGCAATTGAACAAAGTGCTGAAAGTAAAACAAAACTGTGAATGACAACAAAAGAATGCTGAACACTAACGCAGCTACAGCAAGTTCACACATAGATTACCATTCCAGCTCTTAACCAGTACAACAAAAAATTATTTGAGAAATTTCTGCATAATATTTAGTCAGAATTCAATGCACAAAAGGCACATATACTGCAAATCTAAAAGAACTGCTCTTTGGAGAAATAAAACAAAGTGAGTGATTTATAAAGGCTTCGTAAAAAAAAATGATCTTTTATAGCTTATTTCTTTACTCTGCAATGTGGTACAGATTTGGGCAAAGAAATATAATGACAAGCCACATGACATGGCTGTAAATACTAAAGTTAGAATATGTATAATATGATTACTCAGCAGCTGGACTATGGGTCAGTTTTGACCCAAAGCTGCTTAAACTTGTTCATCAAACCTGTAAGAAGGGTGAAGCAAATAAGTACAGATGTCTTAGAGACTATGCTGTAAGGGTGTGCAAGAAGCATTTTTTTCTATTTTTTATTGAAATTAACTTTCCATGTTTCCATTTTAGTGATTAGAGTGATGATTCCCTTCCCATGATCCCCGCCTCCCCCACCACAGAAGGTAAGCCAGCAACTTTTGTTTTTGCTCTGGCAGACAAAGAAAGAGAAGTAGTGCTAGTTTGCAGCATAACAGCATGGATCTCCATCCTGTGGTTACTTCTCCATTACTATAAACTGCAATACTAAATGTTGCTACCCAGTGCAACCAATTATGCCCATACAGCTCTACATGGGTGTGTGCCTGTTTAAAGTATCCAAAACCAAGGCCCTGGGAACAGGGGAAAAATTTACATAAAATGGCTAATAAACCTCAAAAGTAGTCTTCCTCTCTAGTGTATATCCATCATGGTGCATGTATTATGATTGTACTATATACAAATATATGTGTGTATTTTTATATATATATATATATATATATATATATATATATATATATATATATGTGTGTGTGTGTGAATGATATATATATATATATATCTCACACACACACACACACACACACACACACACACAGGTATTGGGAGGATGGAGGTGTAGTCTTCCATGTTGCGGGACACAAGGTGGGTAAACCCCCACCCCAACAAAAACAGGTTAAAATAAAAATGTAACATTGACGTTCATAGTGTGCTGCTTTTTTCTGAGATTGCAGTGTAATCTTCAAAGTCTCAGGACTCGCAGTATTGGATCTTACATCTCTGACAGGGAGCTGCTGTACATGATGCACTGGGCAGGGTGGGAGGATGGCATAATGGTTAAGGTGTTTACCTTGGATACACAAGGTGCAGGGTTTGATTCTCGCATAGGGTAATTGGCTAGGCTTAAAATGGCCCACAAGGGCAATTAACCTAGTACTAATCTATGAATCTATATTCCCTGCACACCACTCAGTTGAGTCTGGGAGCTGCATGCACACCAGGTTGAGTTGTCAACTGCTCTGAATGGAAAAGACCACTGTCCTGTGGGCAGATGCAGCCACACCTGTGGGGAATAGATACTTAGATAATTGTGTATTCAGTATAATATGGACTCACCTGTGTATTCAGTATAATATAGACTCACTTAGTGCAGCAGAGGAACATCCACTTTACACACTCCCCAGCCATTAGTAATGCCACCATGGGAAGAGCAAAACCTTTTATCTGGTGTAAGGGGTGAAGGATGAGACTACTTCCACCGCTAACACTGGCACTGAAGTCTACAACTAGAGCCTTGCATTCCTTTCTGCCTTGATTTTCCTAGTTAGTGAGCTGCAGGCACCAGGCCTGCACCATCTTTGTGCAACCATCAACTGCAACAACACCAGTAGTTACCTGCAAGGTATTTCCTTCAGTCCATCATTCCTCACCATCCCCCCCAAACAAAAGCAAAGCAGATGAAAGTATAACAAGCCACACTTCAGAGAAGCATACCTCTCAACTGTACATATTATTGCAGAATAATCAGATTTTTGTCTTATACTTTTGGCCCATTTTTCACAAAATTGCGGTCTTCTGGCAAATTATTGGCAAGTCATTAAAGACTGAAGACAGAAAATAATGAGACATTTAACTTTCAGACTTCATACCCTTCAAAAGTTTCATGCTAAAGCATAGCCTGTTATTCTATCAACTTTCTAAGTTTGAAAGAGCAATATTTAAAAATTGTCCCTATTTTTGGTCCTTTGTCCAGATTTTTTGCTCTAACTGGTTAAGAGGTATGGAGTAATGATATCCTGTTACACAAACTGAAATCTTTTGCTCTACCCTATATTTTGCTTCTTGCTTAATTGCAATGCAATATATGGCAGCTTTACATGATGTAATCATCGTTATACATCATACTGCGTAGTGAAATATTTGCATATTAAATTGCACTGCATAATTTTATTTTTATGTCTGTTTTTGGCTCCCAATAGCTGACCATCACCTGCTCCCAGTTTTTCTTCTCATCCATAGGATTTATTAGATCTGACTTGGCCTCACCTAGGTTAAAATGAACCCATGTCTGGGGCCAGTATCAAATTACTGTCAGGGAGTGTTTTCTTCTAATTCTCCTGTGTGTGTCTGTGTGTGTGCGCCCACGCAGTAACACCCAGAAGGTGGGATGCCCAATGGACATCAGCACTGAACTTCCTCTCACATCTGTAGTGGGCAGACATCAGCAGGACATACTTCCCACCGTTAGGCAGCATTGTGTTTTCCCAGTCTCTATAAGGAAAATCAGATGCGAGTGAACCCAAGGATGCATGCTCCCTACCACCTGCTGGTGCCATCAAGTACCCTAAGTTACTATCAAACTTGAGTCACCGAGATCGTAATCAGGGCTTTATCTCACTCCGTCATCAACACAGGCACTGCATAACTTCTAAGGAAAGCTTGCACAAAGATATTTCAAATTTTCATGAATCCCAGTACATCCTCTCTGTTCTCCAGCACAGTGAACATCATGAAACAACAAATATGGTCCAAGACACTCCGCTGCATTTCACTGATCTGCAGCTTTCTGAAAAACAAGACAGTGCATGTTCCTTTAAACATCTGCATTATTTCATCAAGTTCTGGATGTTTGGGTATATATACAGAAAGAACTGCATCACTTTCAGACATTTATCCAAATGTTGTATAGTACAAGATAAAAAAGGATCTCGGACAAAATTTAATATGATATGCAAATGGTTTTGGTCAAAACCACTCATATGAAATGCCTCTGAAATTGCTGCAGTGTTCCTTGGCACTCACCAAAAATGTGTAAAATAAATTTCTTAGAAAATAAAAATAAACGAACAATCATCCCATTCGATCAACAGTGGAATATGAGTATATTAGCCTTGCACATGACCCAACATTATCAAAAAACACAAATGCCTGCATAGCTGAAGTCACTGCACAGTTAAACACCTTACTTTATCAGTAATCATCTCACTACTGATGAGACAAATGCCATAGCAAAAAATGTCCTGATCCTCAGAACTGAGTATGCCAGCACCCATTATCTCACTTAACTCAATTGTACAACACGAAGAGATTCCAAATGACTTGCAATGCCATATACAGGTTTAATAAACTCACCTCAACATGAACACCGCTGTACATAAACCCAGACAGCTAAATGGGTACTGATCATTCCATGCTCCACCTTTGTACTATTCCCTCTCACAGTTAAAATGCTAAACAGAAGGTTTTGCCCCCTCTCAAGAGTAAAAATAAACTTAAATCCTTACACCAGCAGGGCAATAAAACAATTACTGTTTATTGCCTACACTTTGGTCTCGTCATAGGAGAAAAACTTGTCAAAATTATCCCTGGAATAATTAGAATAGTCTCTCCTCAGATTTCGGAAATAAGAGAGTTCAGGAAAAAGCTGTACAAACATTTAGACAGTATTTACAAATGTGCATGTCTTTAGAGATAAAGGAAAAGGACACCCAATCGCTGCAAATAAATCCTCACAACATGACCTGTAGGCATACAGCTCTCTGCCAAAAATAGTATAGTTCATTCTGTGTGTACATAAATAATAACTCTCACAACTATCTATGTAGATAGGGTCTTTTTGTAATCTTAGACAATCATTGTTAAATACCTCACCTCATTTAATACTGTTATTTCTAAATTTTGAATACTCTGACATATTGCTCCATATCTAGTTAACTGAAACATTTTTATAGGTTCCTACTAGGCTATCTGCCCTAGGGCATTTATAAGCCTAGCCAGAGTGTGTTTGGCTTTTGCCACCCATTTTAAATGAATTTTGCTATGCCCTTTTTCGAGGTTAGTATACTGTGCCTCTGTCTAACAGTGACACAGAAGTGATACCTGGGGTAAACCTACGATCTCCCATCCACTCATCAAGATTCCTCTTGAAGAGAGTCAATGAGGGACTCTGCCTAACCTGGACTGGGATTTTATTCCAGAGTGAAGGGAGCCTCTGGGGGTTATCAATTTGTCCCTCCAGCATGTCCTATTTATTTCAGTGCTGAGGTTCAAGTCTCTCGAGTGCGTAGCTCGATGGGATTTGGATTTTCTGAAGTGCAGCATGTCCATTAATTCTGAGTTGGACATGGCTTTATACGTCAGGCACAGATCGCCTCTGAGCAGGCGGTATGCCAGAGTAGAGCTGGAGTTTCTTTAACCGGGCAGCATATGGCATCTGTTTGAGCCCTTTGATCATCTTGGTGAGGTACTTTTGGGGTCTTTCCAGTTGCTGCAGGTGTCTGGTAAGGTACATCCGAAAAGGGGCATTGTACTCAATTATGGGCCTGATGAGGGATGAGTAAAGAGGCACAATGACCTCCCCTGATCTAGATGTGAATCCCTTCATGATTAGGTGGGCTATATAAAATGTTTTTCTAACCACTTTGGCCACGTGGTTTTCAAATGAGAGATTGCTATCAAATTGGGTCCCCAGGTCCCTAATTACTTCTTCCGTAATTGATGGATTACCACCTATGTGGTAATTTGTGGGCACTTTGTTTTTGCCAAAGGGGATGACTATACACTCTTTGGCGTTTAGCTTGAGGCCATGGCTCTGGCACCAGTTGTCTGTTTCTATGAGACCCTTTTGTAGGATGCTTGTGTCGGCTGGAGAGTCGATTATGGCACCTAGTTTGCAGTCATCTGCGAACTTGGCCAGCCACAGTCCTTCCGTGTTGGCCTGTACCTCCGAGAAATATATACCGAACAAGAGAGGTCCCAGGACTGAGCCTTGTGGGACGCCACTTCTAACTGGTTTGGAGTCTGACATGGCTCCAGCAATTCTAACCATGTGGGTTCTGTCCTTGAGCCAGTTTGCAACCCATCTAGTGACATAGGGGTTTATATTTAAGCTGGTGAGCTTATCTATAATGCCCAAGTGGGGTATTGTATCGAAGGCTTTTGCGAGGTCCAGGTAGGCTGTGTGGACCACATTCCCCTAGTCAATGGCCTTGGTGACTGTTTCAAAGAAATCAACCAGGTTTAAGAGGCAGGATCTGCCCTTAAAGCTGAACTGGGTAGGATCCAGTGTCTGTAGGTCCCCAATATCTTTATTTATGAGGTCCATGATGATCCTTTCCATAGCTTTGCAGACCAAGCTAGTCAGGCTTATGGGACGATAGTTTCCGGGATCCGTTGAGGCACCACCTTTGTTTAGAGGGACCACTGTTGCTGTATGCCACTCTTTGGGTACATATCCTGTAGCAAGGCTGAGATTGAACAGTAGTTTTATGTTTGGGTTTAGCTCTTCTTGGAGTTTATGTAGGATGCAGCCCGGGACACCGTCTGGTCCCACTGATGCTGTCTTTTTTGCTTTGGAGAGGGTGGCTCTTACCTGAGCATCTGAGATGTCAGGGGGGAAGCACTCTGCTGGGATAGATATTTGCCCTTTTGGTGGGGGGGGGGGGGTTTGCGCTGAATCTGTCAGCTAGGATGTTGGCAATGTCTGTGGGTTTGGTGTATTTTTTTGTCATTTTGGACTAATTCTGAGCATATCTGGGAATTCCCACCCAGGTTCCTAACATAACTAAAGAAAGCCTTGTGATCATCCTTAGTGTCCTGTGCAATGTTTCTCTCAAAGCTGGCCTTAGACGATTTTATGAGTGCCCGTAGTTTTTTGCTAATACTGATCAGAGATGCCTTCCCTTTTTGGGGTTTTGCTCTATCATGTAGTAGCTTCCTCCTTCTGTTGTATAGTTTGTTTATGGCTGGGGTCCACCGGACAAGACGCCTGCCTTTGGAGGATTGGGTCTTGGTTTTATTTGGGATTGCATGATCCATGCATTCCTGAAGGTGTTCATAGAATGCGTTTATAAAGGATTCTGCGTTCTGGGCTGTATTTTCCACAGGCCCGGGGGTTTTGAAGGATTCCACTTCGGTTTTGAGGAGAGTGAAATTTGCTTTAGAGAAGTTTTTCACTGTAGTTTTCTGGGCAGGGGGTGGGGTTGGGATGTGAATATCCAGTGAGATTAGTTTATGGTTTAATCTTACCAGTGTGGGATACACTTCTGGTCTGGAGCATAGAGCCCCCATGTTGGTGATGATCAGGTCCAGTACATTTTCCCCTCTTGTGGGAGTGGTAACAAGTTGTTCCATAGCATTTGAGTTTATAAATTCTAGGAACCTTTGGGCTAGGGTGTTGGAGCTAGAGTAATGCTCCCAGTCTATGTTTGGGTAGTTGAAGTTGCCCAATATAATGGTGTTTGGAGAGACCCTCATATTTTCCAGTGTTCTCAGGAAGGCCGAGTGGGGTTCCTGGGTTTGGGAGGGTGGTCTGTAGCAGGCTATAAACTGGAAGGGAGTTTTACACACTGTTAGTTGCACATGGATAGTCTCTGATGCTTCATGCTGTGCCACCAACCTGGAGGTGTGGGTATCTTTGACGAATATTGATACTCCCCCTCCTTTTGTGGTTCGGTCCAAGTTTTGGGGCCGAAAAGCATGGTATGAGGTATAACCTGGTAGTGCTGGGGTGCTCTCAGGAGCTTTGAACCAGGTTTCTGTTACTGCACAGATATCGATGTTCTCCATGCTAAGGAGAGTTTTGAGTGCGTGCATCCTGAGGTTTAGACTTCTGGCATCGAGTAGCATTACTCTTAGTTTCTTATCCCTTGTGATACCTATGGAGGTGGGTTTGTCTTTTGAGCCTTGCCTAAAAAAGGCACTATGGGGGTGGCAATCCGCTTTTTTGTCCTTTTAATCATTATCTTTGAATTTATGAATATACTGTAGGTTAGGGTATTGTTCAGCTGGTTTTTTTTCTTTTTATTCACTAGATGGCGCCAAAGTCTATTAAATATATAGTAAACTATTGAGAACTGCTGCTGTATAACAGCTACATTGGCAGGCAACATTCATTTATGTGGGGTTGACTATAGAGTGTAAGTCTCCTGGGGGATAGACTTTACTGTATCTGGTCCATGTTTAAATGTTTAACCATAATTTTAGATATTATTGTCACAGTTAGTCTCCAGTTCATTATTGAGAAGTTTGTTATATCTTACTGTGTGATTATTAGAGAATACATAGTTTTATCTTGTTTTGCAATATTTATAGCTATTTTCTTTCTAGAACTAAAACATCATTTTATACATGATACAAATATACTAGCTTCACATAGGTTTATTTATATATATAGTAATGTTAACATATTTGTCCTTTAATATTCATATACGTTATTTCATATTTGTTTGTTCTCATCTCAATATTTGTTATGCAGTGTTATTTTTGTTAATCACAAATTGTTTTTCTTTTTTTGAAATATTTGAGGAAATTCAGTTTATTGTTATATATTTTTACTTAATAATAGGAGCTTGTAGTTTAATATATTAAGTGGGGATTGAGTATGTTGGACATCTTGAAATTAGTTAGTCTTGTACATAGGTTTGGTATTTTAGTACGGGTTTTATTTTTTGTTAGGCTTTCATTTAGTGTTTTTTATGTTACTCTGTTGCTATTAGTATTTAAAATTACAACTTCTACTTTATTTATATCTGGTTTTCCTTTATCAATAGGAGATTGGTGGGTAGGCACTAGGGTTAGGATGAAGGAAATAAGTACATTTTATATTATTTTTTTATATTATTTTTCTTTTACAAGGAATATTTTTTGATTTGATCGTATATTCAAACACTGTTCAGATCAAGTAGGTTTTTTTTCATCTCTCGTAGGCACTGGTTTATGTATTACTGGGACTTTACTCTGTGTTTTTTTACAGCATCAATACTGGTTGTTTGCCTTAAGTATGCCAGTTGATATAATAGTGGATTCCTGGAATGTTAGAGGAGTCCAAAATAAAGCAAAAAAGTCATTATTGTTTCATTTGATTTTCAAGTCACAGGCCAATATTTGTTTTATTCAAGAGTCCCGTATCCCTCGACTTGATTGGGATAAAGAGAAAAATAAAAAATGGATCAAGAGGATTGTAGCTTCAGGGGACTCATCTAATTCCAGAGGAGTAGCCATAATCATTAAACAAAAATTCATGGGGATCATAATTGATGAGAAATTTGATAATGAGGGTAGATGGTGTTTGTTTACCGCTTCTATTCATAGTCTTGATAAACCTCTTTTAGTTTTAAATGTATATGGCCCATGTAATCTACAGCATTTGTTCATTCTAAAAATCTATAATATTCTCACATCATATAAAGACCATTATATTATAGTAGGTGGAGATTGGAACGCAGTGATAAATCCAGAAATTGATCGTTCTCGTTCCGCTGCTTCTTATAACTATCAATCTACTCTGGCTCTTAATGATTTAATGATGGAGCATAGTTTGATTGATCCATTACATTCTGTCAAAATCTCAAATAGGAATGATATTTATACCTATTACTCTAAGTGTTATCGTTCATGGTCCAGATTGGATTTTTTTCTAATCTCTGATTCTATCTCAAAATACATTTTGGATTTTACTATTGAACCTAGATTTTTTTCAGACCATTCAAGAATCTTATTAAAACTAAACATAAGTACTAATATTAAAAATAATATCAATTCAAATAAATGGTCTTTAAATAATAATTTACTACTGAATTAAGAAATTTGTAAACAATGTTCTGAAATTTTACAGGAAATGGAAGGTAATCTAGGGTCATCGGATATCCCTTATGACATACAATGGGCTGCATGCAAAGCGAGATTAAGAGGATTGCTTATCAGTAAAGCGGCCTACCTCAAAAAACAGTACTGTAAGAAAGAGAAGTTCTTAAAATATAGAATTCTATCTTTGGAAAATCAGTTTAGACTGAACCATGATTCTAATATAGAAAAGCAAATTCTTGATTGCCAGAAAGATTTAATTTTGCTTCATCAAAATAGTTTTTCTTTAGCTGAGCAAAAATTACTAGCTTCATATTCAGAATGGGCCCAGGTTCCTTCTAAACTATTAGCTAGAATTATTAAAAATAATTTTGACAGACCAAAAATTTCATCTTTGTTTTACAAGAATAAATTGTATAACACGGATGAAGAAATTATTCAGCTCTTTACTTTACTTTATACTGATTTATACTCAAATTCTTCTAATTCTGTTAATGATAATTATATAAAAACCTTTTTAAATTCTTTACATTTCCCTAAATTAAATGATAACCAACAAAGATTGCTTTCTGCTCCTATTTCTTTACAAGAGATTTCGGATTCAATTGATAATCTTAAATCTGGTAAATCTCCTGGTCCAGATGGTTTCACTCCGGAATTTTTCAAAACTTTTAAATTGGTAATTCTTCCTTTTCTTTTTAAAGTATATAATCATATAAGAATTAATGATATTTCAGACATTCATTGGAATACATCTAAAACTATATTAATTCTGAAAAATAATAGAGAAAAACCAGACCCAGTTAATTATAGACCCATTTCTTTAATAAACTTAGATATGAAAATTTTATCATCTATTCTGGCTAGTAGATTGAAACGGATTTTACCCTCAATTATTTCTCAAGATCAATCTGGTTTTATGTCCCATAGACATGCTTGGGATAATACATTGTCATTAGAGTCTATCATTCATCTTATTAAAAAAGATACAAACCCAATATATGCTCTGATTATTGATGCATCAAATGCTTTTGACAGAGTCTGTTGGAATTTTCTCATTCAAACTATGTTTTGTTTTAATATTCCTTTATTCTTTATCAACTTTATAAAAGTATTGTATAAAGATATGTTTACCAGACTTTACATTAATGGTCACTTTTCTTCTCCAATAAAGATTACCAGAGGAACGAGGCAAGGTTGTCCATTGTCCCCCTTTCTTTTTAACATTTATTTAGAACCTTTGTTGCTGTACATTATTCAGAACACTTTTCATAATGTTCCTAGAATTCTTAACACAAAAATTTATTTCTCAGCCTTTGCTGATGACCTAGTAATTTACTTTCAAACTCCATTATCTGACTTTAGGAAAATAACAAATTCTATTGATTACTTCTCTTCTGTTTCGAACTATCTTTTAAACTCCTCTAAAACTTATATATTTCCTTTAAATCATTTAGTCCATAAGCCATTCCTGTTTTCAGATCATCAAATTCAGTTTACTTTTAGTATAAAATATTTAGGTATCAACTTAGAACACAATAATAAATCTTCTTTTCAAAATAACAAATTAAGTTTGGAACTCAATGTTATCTGATATAAACAGAAGGGAACATTAAATCTTTCACTTTTATCAAAGGCTGCTATAATTAAAATGAACATTTTACATAGATTCCTTTATCATTTCTCTTCTTCTGACCAGATAATTCCTAAATCTTTCTTTGAGTCTATAAATAAAGTTTTGGCTAAATTTTTATGGTTCCCCAAATCAGTTAGAATTTCCTACTCCAGATTATCAATTTCTAAGGATAAAGGTGGTTTGGGTCTTCCTAACTTATATCTTTATTATCTGATTGTTTCATCTAATAAACTTTTCACCATATCTAATTTCATGAATAATTCTCATATCAATCATTCTTTATGGATAAAAATATGGTATAATTACATCATATCTAAAAATATAAACCCAGAAGCTATTCCTTTTATCTCTTTGGACGTCATATCTACTAAAAATCTTTCTATCTTCATTAAACAAAAGATTAAAGCTTTTCAAACTTTACTTAAACTATGTAATCTAGATGAGATATCTCACTTTATTCAACCAATTCATCTAAACCCAAATATAATGATAGATAACACTCCTTTTAACTTAACAAATTATACTCTAATAAAAAATTTAAAAGTTGGGGATATTTTGAAACATTTTGACTTATCCCTAACGGATTGGCGTAAGATTCTGAAAGTTAATTGTAATTATTCGCCAATTCTTCGTCAACTAAGGGAAATAATTAAAAATAGGCTTCGATTTACAGATCCTATAGAATATCAAATGAATAATCTCAACACGATTATCAGAACATTACCTTCATCAGATAAAATGCTATCAAATTCCTACAAGTTGATAAAGAGTTTAATGATGGATCACAATTGTCTTTTGTCTAATGTCTGGTTAAATCATAATTCCCAATTATCTGAGTATCAGATATACAAAGGAATTTACCCCTTTTAAAAAACTATTATACACACAATTAATGATTAACAATGATGCCTACTATACTCCGTATAAATTAAATAAATTTAACCCAAACAATTCCTCATCATGTCCATGTCCATGTTGTTATCACCCCCAAGCAGATCTCCTCCATATTTTATGGTATTGTCGTTTTTCTCATAGATTGTGGACCTCTTTGAAAGTCAGACTACAGAGAATGGGGTACCATAAATCTACATTATCCTGGGAATTTGCCATTCTTCATATTCCATTAATTCATCTTTCAAAATCAGATACCCATGTTATTATTTTTATTTGCTCCCTATTAAAACTTTACATAACCCAAAATTGACTTGATCGTACCAAACTAAATTGGGTTGCTTTTCAGAAAATGGCTTATTTATATATTGATGCTCAGAAGAACATAGTCAGAAGTAAAAAAAAATGGCATTAAAAAAGTTAATGTTAGAAAAAGTTTTAAATGTTATCAATAGTTAGTGCCTTAAATTCTTCAATTATTTTGTGCTGGAAATTTTTTTTTTTTGTATTTATAAATGCATAATATTCTTTTTCTCATGTCAGGTTTTTCTCTTTTCATTATTTTTCAGGTTGCCTAACTTGTATATAGTGTATATATTTTTGCAATGTTTGTGTTATTATTGTATTTAAATTTTCCTAAAATGTTGTTTTTTTTAGGGTTGCAATATGCTTATTTAAAACTATTTTTTTTCATGTACAATACTCCTAATGTCTTGTTTTATATACCTAATAAAAATTTTTTTGAGAAAAAAAAAATATGGGGGTGGCAAGAGCCTTTGCCAATATCCGAAAGCCCAGGGGTGACAAGTGCAAGCTGTCCCTAGCGAAGCATCATGGCTTGTCGAGCATGTCATCCCAGGCTGACAGGCATTGGATCCCCTTTGAATGACACCAATGCTTAAGCCAGTTGTTGAAATTGATCATCTTGTCTTCATATTGTGGCATCATTCTTGGTGAGGGTAAGATGCTACTCAAGGTAAGGGTCATACCGGCCTGGGCTACATGCTCAGAGAGCTCCTCTATGTCTCTTTTTGTTTATAAGTTTATTCAGTGCACGATTTGATTTTCTTCCTTTGTAATTCACAGCTATCAATGAAAGATATTTGTTCAGTATTATATATTGTACTTTTAAAGCGTTGGTGTTATTACACCTAGGTAGTTGTGAAAAGGCCCCCTAGACTATCTCGCCTATCCAGCTAACAAAGTCTTAATAACAATAAAATAAAAATGTTACCCTTCTACTCCATGACTTTGTAATATGTTTGTAACTTTTATAAAACAATGGCAACATCCTCTTTGCTCACTGCAAACACTGGACAAATTAATCTTTTTTACATAATTGATTAAAATTTCTCCGGCCTTCTAATTGCACACCAGAACAAGTACGTTCTCCCAAATATTACAGTACACTATGTGGATACAACAGCTATTTTAGGAATGGCATGGTAGGTTATGAATAAATCTGTCTCACTGCCAACAAAAATGTGCCCCTTGACTGTGGCGATTAAATAACGTCATCCTCATTACTGGTATAAAAGCATTTCATCTTTGAGGGTGAGGTCTCCCATATCCTGCAACATATTCCTAAACATTTTGTGCCATGTTTTGTCCTTTTGGAGAAACCAGAACTATTAAATTAGCAAGATTTAACTATATTTTACCAAAGCAGCAGATCTGTTAAGAATTTAAGTTACAAAAACAGACTTGGTATTTTAAAATTAAACTCAGTAGTCTACAGGCTTCTAAGAGGTATGATAACTCTGGCTGATAGAAGTATCAATTAAGTAAATGTACATTAAAAAATAAACAGTCCAGTATTTTTGATTGAGTCACAGATGAACTGTTGGCATCAATTCCTGGGCTTCATAATATGGTCCATCAGTTGATCACAAGAATAAGAACATATTAATAGCGATTTACAAGTTTTGCACACTAACCAAAAGGATTTTTCAAATAAAATGCTGCTTCCCTCTGTAACAAACTAAGCATTTGTAAGATACCATATTTATCAAGGTTTAAATGTGAACTCCACAAATGGTGCTCCACCTTAGTTTATGAGCTGTATACTGTGGAATGCAGACTCCAGTACAACCTCTTAAGGTTCATAAGACTGCTATAACCAATCTCAATGAACACCCTATTTTTTGTTCCATTTGTTTACAAACCACATGTGCTTTCATCTTAAAAGAAGGTGCTTTTCCTCTCAACTCTTGTCAGCCATGATTTCTTGAATTTAAAAGGGCAGTGGACTTTTGTCTAGACCGGAGTGGTGATCAGATTCTCTTCGTAATAAAATGTGAAATGACAAACTCGTAACTGTAAAATATCAAACCTGACACACTGTCATGAAAAAAGTCAGTAATTAAGATTTTTATTTGTCGTTCGAACAGCACAGCCTTTCAAAAATCAGTTTATGAATGGTGTTTGAAGCAACTTGATTTGTTTCAGTTTTATACAATTTATTGTTAATTTCAAACCCACAGAATAAGCACTTGATTTTAAAGCCATACCCTAGAGTAAAAGATTGCAGACCGACATATGTTCACTCAAACTGCCTCAACAGCTGTTTTCTGTGGTGTATCCATTATGTTCTTGGATGCACAATGCAGATAACCGCTACAATGAATGATTAACCCAGACAGATACAGAAACAGTAATGTGCATGCTTTGTTAACTGTTCTGACCCTCTGATCCAGCCTGAATTGTGACAGTTAATTGAAGTACTGACTTTGAGATTACAAATAACATATGCCACAAATATGTCATTGGATAAGCAAAGTATTATCTGAAACAAAAAACAAAATGAAAAAAAGGGCAACACCAAAATGAATCCAGGGCTAAGCATGCAACTGTCAGTCAAAATGATAAAATATAACACTTTTTTTTTTTTTTTTTTTTTTTTTTTTTAAATAAAACAGTACATAGACTGAAGAAAAGCAAGCCACATTATAAAAAGTTGCTACAAGACTCAAAGTATTACTAAATTCATTAAATAAATGTTAATGTACCAAGTCACATTCTAAATATGATTTAATAATTCTAAATATGTTTTCATATTCTAAGCATTATATTAGTAATCCGTCTGCTGACACACAGGAAGAATACCTGTCAGGAAAGATGGTGACACTTGTGCAATATGCACCACCGGTTACAGGTGGTCTGACAAGTAAAAGAAAAACAAGTGACAGACTCCGCTTTCTTTGAAAAGATGAAAAAATATTCAGTTAAGATGCTAGACATGTTTTATCATTTAAGACACAGGCAAACATACATTTATACAAAAGAAAACAAAACATAGTAACATGTTGCCAGTTACAATTATACATCACATGTATTCTTTTGTGAGATTATCAATCCAGCATCACAAGCTGCTCTATTCCTGCCTTCCCTTAAAATTCACTCCTCCTCCAAAACATTATTCTGCCTATACTGTTTGCACAATCTCCATGTTCTATGTAATTTGCTCCCACCCTTTTCTAAAGATCCCACTTCCAGTTCTTTTATCTCTGTTACAATATTCAATGCTTCAAATAATGTTGGTGTAGACTGATTACCATTTTCTAGTAATTGCTTTTTTGGCAGACATTAGAAATAAACTTAACAAGGCATTATTATGTCTAGGCAATTGAGATCCTATATCCCAGCTCAAAAAAATGTTGTTGTCTTTCAGCTTTTTCCCAGTTAGGGTTGCCACAACGGAACTCCGGTCCGCTAATGATTGGCAGTAGATTTGTACATGCTGAGTTGCCAGCTCTGATGCACAACCTTTAACGAAGGTACACCCATTCACGCATGTCTCCACACAGAAGACGCTCTAGCTGAGAATCGAACAGGACAATGCTACCGCAGCACCACCACCATAGTATCCCAGCTCAAAAAAATAATTTCCTTAATTACACCTATTTCCTCACTCAATATTTCTGACAGAGTACTCTGCAGGGAATTTTTTAAAGTCTGCCATAACGACAGATGCCCTTCTCTTCACTGTGGCTGTATTCTTAACATAAGGGATAAGGTCTGTCCAGACCATCCTCAGAATTTCTCTGCCACCAGTTCAAACGCCATCTTGGGAGGGTGGCCTAATGGTTAAGGTGTTTGCCTTACAAGCACAAGGTGCAGGGTTTGAGTCTCACAAGGGATAATTGGCTAGGCTTACAATGGCTCGCAAGGGCAGTTAGCTTAGTACTAACCTATGATTCCTATGATTCGATCTGTTCACCCGAGTTGTTTGCTGGTATATATTCAGATAAGTGCCCTGTTGGGGGTTTCTTTTCTTATTTACTGCTGCTTTTTGTTATGTTTTAACAGGTCATCCGGAAAAGGCAAATGCCATTGTAGAAGATAAATTCCACATAAAGATAGTCACGAGCAGTGTTGATTTTGCTTAGGGCCTACTTACGATCATAAAACCTGAAATATTTCTTAGGACTTTGTGCCCAAGACTTTACAAAGTTGTTCTTCCTCTCTTGCTATTTACTTGGAAAATAAGAATCTCAAACTTTTAGCGAAAAATGCTATAAAGTTTTCTTCTAGCCTAGATGTTGAGTCTTCATTGAAAAGGCCAAAAAAAACCAAGGTTGGACTTTTCCACTGCACCTCCTACACTGGACGTTTCCCTCAAGGTTGAAAGCCCACAGTTTCACCCGATTCTGGGGTCGAATTCCACATCTGGAGCCATTTCAGAGGCCCCCCATGGATCCAATGACAGGCATATCCTCTGAGGCATTGCTGAAGTCGGTTTCAGATGGTTGGGGGAACAAAGACATATTATGAATGGCCTAGTGGGGTTCCACGAATTCTGGCAAGGGAGTTGAGTGTAGGCAGACATCACGACCTTTCAAGTTTCATAAGTCAGATGTCCACGTAAAAAGAAGCAACGAACAAAGAAAGGTTCTTCTACCAGGGACCCTCAAAGTCAGTCAACAAATTTTAACCAGGACTTAAGAGTCCACATTACATAAACAAAAATACAAAAATGCGAACGACCTAAAGGTCGAAAATGCAGGACCTTGTACATGCTATTGGGGGAGCTGCGCCACCCCACTAAATATATATACCAACTCCGAGATCGCACTACAGTGAGGAAAGGGTAAATATTCAAATCCTCACTGTACCGTGACCTCACAAAAAGCAGATGGAGATCCGGCATTTCCAACCTTTAGGTTGTTCGCTAGTTTAAGCTTTTGGCATTCTAATAGGAACACTTGTTTAATGCCCTGATGTCTTTGAAGCCTCCTTTGTGCATCTCTCTCCCTGCTCCTCCTTGGACATCGTCCTCTCAAAAGAATGTCCTCCCATTGTTTCCTTTTGAAAGTACAGA
Source organism: Protopterus annectens (assembly GCF_019279795.1). Taxonomy (NCBI): domain Eukaryota; kingdom Metazoa; phylum Chordata; order Ceratodontiformes; family Protopteridae; genus Protopterus; species Protopterus annectens. The sequence goes on from NC_056729.1 coordinate 1,249,782,717, forward strand.
TATCATAACAGTAGATGTCCTTTTCCCTGTTGCAGCATTGTTTACACAAGGGATCTCCTGCAAAGGATAGCTCGATGTCTGGCCAGTATACCTAAGCCTTTAGATCTTACAGGTGCTGTACATCACACGTATGCTCTCTGTGCAAGGCATAGGGTGTAAATGTAACATACAGACACAAACACTACTGAAATGCCCCAGGAGGAACAGAATACCCTCTGGGACAAAAGAGAACATGTGCACCCAGAAGGAAAAAAGGGCACAAGGAAAGGAAAAAATGGGTTGTTGGCCAGGAAGGCAACAAAATCACAAGGCAAGAGCAAGAACAGAGGGGGGGAGGAGGGCATTACTGGATACTTCACAGTAAAAAGGACATCTACTGTTATGGTAAAATGTTACATAACTGTACTATGTCCATATCACTGTTGCAGTATTCTTTACACAAGGAAAAGTACAAGAGCTAAGAAGGCTGCAAGGAGGAAGAGACAGAAGAGCCCTCTACACACCCATGCACAATAGTACTAGCAAAACCTGCCCTGGAGACAACATTCAATTTGTTTAGTGAAAATATGAATATATGGCCAAGTAGCAGCCTCAAGGATGGAATGGGTGCCCAAACTCTTGAAAAATACACCAGAGGAGACAACCATCCTAGTAAAATGTACCTTTACAGATGTAGAAAGAATCTTTCTATGAAAAGAAAATATTAAAAAATCCAGGATGAAATGGTTTTCATGAAAAAAATGCCAAATCCAAAGACCTAGGATGAAAAGAAAGAGTTGCTTAGACTTGCAAATCATCATCTTATCTAAATAATACTCGTTATATATGCAGATCCAAGGTGTGAAGACCTTATCACTGGCAAACTCCAGAGAAAGAAAAAAGGAGCGAAGGTAAACAGACCGATTAAGGGACAATGTGTTAATCACCTTGCGCATAAAATAAGGATTAGTTTAAAGAGACAGTGTCTCTGTGAAAAATAAGAAAGTAGGATTAGCCATAGGATCCTGGAGCTCAAACACCCTCATGGCTGAACTAAGAGCCAGAAGAACAATGTTCCAAGGAAACTGAAGAGGCAGGCTCAAAAGGAGCTGGAGTCAATTTTTCAAGTACAAAATTAAGGTTCCAAAAAGGCAGCA
>NC_056729.1:1249784352-1249920416 GCF_019279795.1 Protopterus annectens
TAGGTATAATGTAATGAAATTCAGTGTTACTGTTCTCTACTAACTCTAGAGTCACTGTAATTCCAAGTAGGGGGAATATGTAGTGCTACCACAGCCTCATATTTAGTATATGCATTTTTTTTTTAATTCTAAAGATCACATGTGGTCAATAGAATTGCAATCAGCAGCCTTTTGAAAAACTTCAGCACATAATTATTTCATCTTCACTCACATTTCTTCTTAAATTCTCGAGTTACAATTCTTGGAATACACACAAATACATACAACCACACTCTCACAAAGTCAGTGCACACTGCTTATCCCGATTTTTATCAAGGCTTTTGACACTATCCCCATGCCAGTATTATTGAAGAGTTAGACAAACGTACTCTAATCTTGAACTCTGTGTTATCTGCTGGATTGTAAACAGACTATCCAACAGATCCCCAGTGGTGAAAGTTGTGGTACCCTTGAGTGTAAACTTGCAATTAGTGGTGTACCACAGGGATCACGCTATCTGTGATCTGACGTTTATTTTGCAGGCATCCAATCTAATATCCCAGAGTGTGGGTGGCTAAACTTGCTAATGACTGCAGTCATGGCACTGTTATCTGCTCATCCTCTGACACTAACCAGCTCCAAAAATGGCTGGGTACTTATGTGAACAAGTCTATTTCATTTGATCATTGTTTCCATCACAGTCAGGAAATCATGGTCATCAAGATCCAATGAAGTCATCTTATCACCATACTCTTCTCTTATCGGACCCATCAGTGAATACAGTGCCCCTTTTAATATGTACAAATCCACACATATTACTCAAATGGAAAAGCCCTAATGATTTTTAACAAAAAAAGCATTACATTTAATTATCGTAATGGATTAACATGTCTCCTTGCACTCAGTAGCCTACCATCATCATCATCATCTCTTTTTCCCTATTTTGTCCATAAAGCCGAGGAGTTTGGACAACTGTTGCCATCTCTCACTATTCAATGCCACTCTCCTTCCTTTTTATGACTCTCTTGCCTGACTATCGCAGGTTTTCACTCACACAGTCCATCCACTTCTTAAGTGAACATCCTTGTTTTCTCTTGCTTTCTTCTTGTCTGTCTTTCTTCACCAGCTTGTCTTGTGTTTTTCTTGACATGTGCTTGAACCACCATATTCTGTTCTCTTTGAGCTTTTCTGCAGTCAGAGGTACTTTGTCTGCTGCTCTTATGTCCTCATTTCTTTGTCTGTCCCACAGTGTGCATCTTACTACCTGTCTCATCACCTCTAGCTTCTTCAACTTGTCTATTTAGTGCCCAGGCTTCTGTACCATACAGTAGTACTCGTCACACCACTGTTTTGTATACCTTACTTTTCAGCTTCTTTGGCATTCTTCTGTCATATACTACACCTGAATTCCTTGTGCCATTTGGCTGCTGACCCCCTGATTCTAGCTTTGACCTCTTCTTTCAGATTTCCCTTCTCTTCAACCATCCCTCTCGAATACTTGAAGCTATTAACCTGTTCCACTATTTTCCCTTCTATCTCAGTTCTCATCCTCTTCTGATTCCCTTATTTGCTGCCATTTATAATGTCTTATCTGCACTCCGTTTCATCCTGTTTGCCTTCACTTTTGCATTCCATTCCCCTATCCTTTGCTGAAGCTCTTGCTCAGAGTCTGCATGTAATGCCACAATGTCAGTAAACAGCAACTTTGTTGAGTCGTCCCCTCCATCCTTTTTGTTAATGTAGTGCATCACAAATTTAAACAACTGTGGCCTCAGAGCTGAACCCACATGTCCACCCACCACCATTGGGAGCCCATGTGAGACCAACACTATTTGTACTTGAATCATTGGCTCCTTGTACATAGCTTGCACTAATTCTACAAATGTTTCTGTGACTTTACACTACTGCAGGACTACTCAAATCGGCTTTCTTGGGACCTTGTCATATGCTTTCTCCAAGTCTAGAAATGTCCAGCTGGACTCTTTCCTTATTTCTAGCTTCTCCAGTATTTGTCTCACTGCAAGCCATTGACTCGGTTGTGCTGCATTTCATCTGAATCCAAATTGCTCATTTCTCATCTTACTTTCTACTACTCTTCATATTCATTTATCAGTCACCCTCTCCAGGACTTTCATGCAGTGACAGGAGTTTGATGCTCTATCCTGTCCACAGTTGTGAATGTCCCCTTTCCTCTTGTATACTGGCACAAATATGTTTATTGTCCAGTCATCTCTTGTATGCCATTCTCTCCATACTACTATGAATACCTTCAGGAGCTATTTCTCCCCTAACTCACCCAACATCTTGATCATGTCTACCATGACCTTGTCTGAGCCGGTTCCTTTCCCTGATTTCATTTTTATTAGTGCTGTTCTAGGGTGAGCTCCTCCTTTTCTCTCATCATAGGCTGTGTTCGGGGCAGTACAGCTTCTGTGGCGTTCCTTGATTCAAAAGCTGATGAAAGTACTCCTTCCATCTGCCTTTGATGTCTTGTGGACTGGTGAGCAGGTTGCTCCTGACATCTCTTGTAGAGGGTATCTGACTATCTCCTTTATCTTTCTGTCTTTGCCTTGCAACCTGATACAGTTTCTTTATGCCACCTTCTGAGTCACTTTCCAGAAGCTGGTAGAGTGCCTTTGATGCCCTGTTCTTTGCTATTGCAACTCCTGTCTTATCCTAATTGTTAGCCAGTCAGTATATTCCTTCCTAGCCTGCTCCATCTTTTCTGTCTTCCACTTTTTCTTGCACTCCTCCTTTCTTTTGATGACTTCCTAGACTTTTGCATTCCACCACCAGCTTTCCTTATGTACCTTATTTCCTTATCTGACTTGGCCACATACCTGTTCTGTAGTACTCTCACAAGCTGATGTTCATCGTGTTTTCACTGTTGCAGTCCTAACTAATGGGTTAGCCCTCGATCGGCCAGAATACCGAAGGTAAGTAAATATGACATCGGTTGTCTGTTGTAAAGGATGTCCGATAGAAAAGGAGGCAGCCGACATACTTCCTCAGTCTTCCTTGCCGGGGATCCCGAAGCAGAAGCATTTTTTGCACAAGTGCCATTCGGCAGTTTACCTTTTTGGTTTGACTACAAAGTTGAAGTCAACTACAGCTAAGTACCCCGTTGGGGATCCTCTTTTCTTGCCTTAACAAATGTCAGGAAAGGTTAATAATTGGTCTTACCTGTGGAAAGCAGATTCCCCATAGAGATTTTCATTCCCATTGTATTTGTGTAAGGCTCTTGACCGTACCGGACGTTCCTAATGCCCCACTGTGATCTCTGTGCTTGGCACTTTAATCCACGTGCATATTCTAAGTCAATTCGTTGGGCTAAGCTTTTAGTTAAATTATTTTGGAGTTGGGCCCTAAAAGCCGGTATGGCATCCGCTGATCTTTAGTCTTCAGATATCCCCAAGAAGCGTAAGGATAAGGACCGCGACAGGCTTCAGAGGGTCACGTCCTCGGATGATAAGTTGGTAGTCAGTCATGCGGTAGCCAGTGAGGCGCCTTTGTAGCCCCTGCAGCCCATGGATTTTCCACTGCAGGCCTTGTTTGAGACCATTTCAGAGTCCCCCAGGCATCTGGTTTCCTTTTCCTTCTGACCTTTTGCCTGTCTCCCTCTTCAGCTGGATCCAGGAGCCACTGCTGACTCCAGTGTCCTGAGGCCTTCCTTCTTTCAGGACGGCAATCTCATACCCGACTACCTCTGGGCTTTCGACTTCTGTGGTTGCCAGGCCTCCCGAGTCCTTCAGACTTGCAGGTAAATCTTCCAGTCGTAAGCCTGTGTAAAAGCAGGCTCCAGTTTCTTCTTGTTCCCCTCGATCCCAAATGGTTAAATGGCTAATGACCGTTTGACTCTTATTAGGGGTTCTCCGCCTCCTCCTCCTCCTAAAAGGGGTAGGGAAGTCTCCTGAGGCTTTGTCTTATTCTGGTTCTGATACTTCTAGTATCTCTGCTGATGAAGAGGAAGTTTCTAAGGTTTGTTCTCCTTTTGAGGATTCAGATGCAGAGGGGTCCATCCCTTCTGCTTCTCCTCCAGAGGATTTCACTTTTGGTGATACTTTTGAATGCTCTCAGGGATCTTTTTAAATGGGAAAGTCAGGATTATACCCAATCTAAGAAAAGTATTAGGGGGGTTTTGGATTTGACTCTGCATAAGCCTCCTATGGCTATTCCACCCCAGTGCTGGAAGTGGCTGATGTTTTCGGGAAGATTCCTTGAGTCCAAATTCTTGTCTTACCTGCTCCCAGGAAAAACCTGTCCGTGCTATAGAGTCCCTGATTACTCATTTGCTTCTTTTCAGGAACCCACTGGCTGATCCAGAGGTTTTTCTCTCAAGGCCCTCTAAAGGAGTTATAAGCCACTGTTGCCAAAAAATCTTGTTCCTTCTGGACAAGTAATCTAGGAACCTAGATAGGTGGGGGGTAAAAAGTTTATACCACTACTGCCATTCTTGCTATTAGGTCTACAAATTGTCTTTTTCATATGCTGAAGTATCAGCAGCACACATTGGAGTTAAGTCCAGGGATAGCAAGTAGTGCCTGTTTTGGCAGAGAGCAAGTGATATGCAGGATTTTCTGAATTCTGCCAGTCTTGTCGGCCAAACATCTCATTACATTTGTGGTTTTGACATTCTATAAGCCTCCTGCAGGGCTAAGCAGCTACTGGATCTGTGATGATTAGAAGGCACCGCTATTCCTGGGAACAGCCCTTCCAGGAGCCTGGCAAGGCTAAGTTTTTAGGATGTACCCTTGCATAAGGACAGTCTTTTTCGCGAGCAAAAGCAGAGGAAGTGTTCAAGAAGATGGAGGATAAAGCCAAGTCTATAATCAGTTAAGGACTTTTGCAAGTTCAGCCTCGTCGCTTTAGCAGGAATTACCTTTCTAAGAGTTGGACGTTTCCTGATTACGGCAGACAGTACCATTCTAGGACGAGAGGTTCCTTAAATCTCTAGGGGGCAGGTGGCTACCTCAAAGGTCTAAGTGTTGGCAGGCTTCCACTCTGGCATGGAAGTTCTAAGTCTGGCATCCTCAATCCAAAACAATCTCAAATGACTCCTATCCAACTTCTGCCTGTTCTTGCCTGTCCTGAGAGTCCTTTAGGGGAAGGTTGGCCCTTTTTGCAAATATCTGGGCCACTGGTCACAGATGACAACTGGGAACTCTGAACTGTATCCCTAATACACCAAAGTTTTCTTTCCACACCTTACCAGTACTCCAAAGGGATTCCTGGATGCTCCTCCAAACCAAAGGGCAGAAGTAGAAAACAAATTTTGTCTCTTACATCTGGGAAGGCAATAGAATCTGTTCCCTGCTCAGCAGGTAGGTCATTAGGTTTCTATTCCAGACTTTTCCTAGTTCCGAAAAAAGAAGGCAGCTGGTGTTCTAACTCTTAGATCTATCCATTCTGAACTCTTTCTTGGTAATTCCAAAGTTCAGAATGCTCACTCTGCATCAGTTGCTGCCAGTGTTAGACAAGGATTCCTAGCTGTTAACTCTGGATCTCAAGCTTATCTGCATATCCCTATGAGGGGAAAGTTCCAGGCAATACCTTCTGCTTTCAATGTGGGCAAACAACATTATCACATTCTGTGCTACTGCCCCTCTTGTGAAAACTCTGGGAGCAGTAGATAAGCCAAAGTGCCTGGCTCCAGTCATTGTTATTTGCAGGCAGAAGAAAATTCAGATTTATCCGTATTTGGACAACTGTCTAATTCAAGCGAATTCTCAGGAACAGCTGTTAAAGGATCTAGAATTTTGTAAAGACTCCTCTCTCTCTCTCTCTCTCTCTCTCTCTCTCTCTCTCTTCCTCTCTCTCTCTCTCTCTCTCTCTCTTCCTTGGGTTGGCTACACTCCTCAACGCAGGAAAAAACTGCAAGTGTAGTGAAGTACATCCAAGGAGTTAATAACATTCGCGGGGAGCCGTAGTCTGAACACAGATGTATCCTTTCAACACCCAGGAGAAGCAGACAACTTTTTTCTAGTTTACTTCAAGGACTCTGGCAACCTGGTCCCAGCTCCCTGCAAGGAAATACCTGCAAGCTCTCCAGTGATACATGTATTCTTGCATCTCTTTTCATGATTCCATATGCAAGACTGCATATGAGGAAACTGCAGTGGTACCCCAAGAACCTTTTGGTGTCAGCGCGACACAGGACCTGATGTGATAATTCTCTGCTTCCATGTCGTGCAAAACAGAGTTTCTATGGTGGGCAACAGCCTGTCTACAAAACAGCGGCATGCCTTTCGCACCACCCCCTGCCAACACCTCAAGTTCTTTCCTACCACAGGTATGCATCGGACTATGCCTGGGGAGCTCATAGCTGGATGGCAGATGCTTTCAAGGACGCTTGGAATGCCCAGAAGACACACATTTGCACATAAATCTAAAGGAGTTGATAGCAGTCTCAAAGCAGGCCTTACTAGCTTCTCAAGCATCTTCTTTCTTCAGGAACCCTACTGCCACAGGAACAGACAGCACCCACAGTCATGTGGTACATCAACAAGCAGGGAAGGACTCATTCCTATCCCCTGTGCAGGAAGTTATTATATGAATCTCTGGTCCATAGTAACATTCCTGGACCTGCATCTCCAGGAAGGCTCAGTGTTTTGGCAGACCAGTTGAGCAGACGGACCCTGGATCCTCATGAGTGGCAGCTGAACAGAGCAGTTCTTACAGCACTCATTCAACGTGCTCGGGAAACCTAAGGTGCATCTTTCTCCCTCCCCCAAACTACCACCTTCTACCTCTTCTTTTTTTTTTTTTTTTTTTTTTTTTTTTTTTTATTGCACCAGACAGCATCATAGCCGAGCCTGGAGAGTGGATGCTCTGTCCTTCCCTTGGACGCTGCTGTCAGTTTATGCCTTCCCTCCTCTCTCCCAGAGTATTATTGAAGATCAGGGACAGACTCCACCAAGGTCTATTCTCATAGTTCGGATCTGCTTCCAGGATAGTATTGAGATCCACTGCTTCTCGCAGTCTCTCCAGTTCTCCCATTTCCTCCTTGGCATCTTCCCCTCTGAAGCTTGCAGATCCTTTGGTTCATGAAAGGGCCATTCTACATCCTCATCTTCAGTCTCTCCATTTTGGCAGCATGGCTCTTTGTATGACTCCATCCTTTTCTCTCTTCCCTTCCCAGCAGGGTGGTTGACGGTTGCTGAGGGGAGGCCTAGCACTAGAAGTCTTATGCTGGCAACATAGGAAAGATTCTCCTCATTGGGTGCAGGCTAGGAGGGGGAATCTTCTCTCTTTCCTCAGCCTACCCTTCCTCTGATCCTGGAATACCTGGCTGATTTGCCAAGTTAGGAAAGTGGTCTCTTTTTCCTCTATCAAGATCCATGCTTCAGCCATTTCTGCTCATTGTCTCTTTTGAACAACCCATTTTCTCTCATCCTCTGGATGAAAAATGTTTCTCAGAGGTGCTTGCAACTTAAAACCTCCCAGAAGGGCACCTACTCCAGCCTGTGATCTTAATTTTGTTCTAGAGAAAGTCACTCTTTCTCCTTTTGAGCCATCTGCCACTGCAGATTTAAAGTTTCTCTCTTTGAAGACTGCCTTCCTCTTGGCTATATCTTCAGCAAGGGAGGGTTTCTGGAGCTGCAAGCTTTCATGGCTGTGGAGCCTCTTTCCTTATTTTCTCCATGCAGATAGGGTCTCTGAGAACCAACCTCCTTTATGCCTACAGGGTGGTTTCTAGCCTGACTTAATCAGTCCATACACCTTCCTACCTTCTTCCTCCTAATCCCTCGGGGCCGAAAATAGAGGTGAAAGAATCCTGCATTCTCTTTGATGTGTACAGACCGGGGCTTGTGGTTTTACTCTGGACAGGACTAAAGACCTTCTCGAATTGCAGCACAGTTATTGGTCAGTTTTGCTCCCTGAAGCCCAGGGCAAGGTTATTTCTAAGCAAACCATTTGCATGTCGGATTGCATATTGTATTACTTTTTGTTCTTCCTTTCTCATGGCAAGGTTCCTCCTCAATGGGCTTAGGACCCCACCTCAACTAGAGTAGCTTCCACTTCTGCAGCCTTTTTTAAGGGGTGTCCCTAATAATCCACATTTTGGAGGGCTGCCACATGGTCTTCTGTTCACATTCACAAAAGCATTATAATACTTCCTTTTTGTGTTTCTAGAGCCAGGGCAGGATTTGCCACTGGGCTGTTCTGCAGGGCATTATCTTCAACCTTGGATCTCTGTTGGTCTCTCCTCCCTTTTCTCTGGAATTTGGTAATCAACTCCATTAGTTGTGGGACTGCAACAGTGAAACACGATGAACATAGTACAGTTGTGTACACTTACCATAAATGTAGATGTTAGTGTGTATCTCACTGTTGCAGTCCTGGTTTCCCTCCCTCCTTCTCCTTTTTTGGTCCTTTCCCATATACTGTTTCCTAAGGTACAGGCTAAATTTGGTATTTTAAGCCAAAGTTGCTCTTTGGTTTGCTTCTCATTTTCTGGGGTTTCTGACTGTTAAGTGGCAAGAAAGACTGAGGAAATGACGCCTGCTGCCTCTTTGTACTCAGATGTCCTGATTATCCTTTATAACCAACCACAGCTAAATGAAGCCTCATTTACTCACCTTTGGCATTCTGGCTGATCGAGGCTACTGGGAGCCGAATAACCCATTAGGACTGCAACAGTGAATACACTCAAACATTTACATTTATGGTAAGTGTACACAACTGTACTTTTGAGGTGCTGCCATTTTTCTTCAGTTCCATCTATTTCCTCCTCTTGAGATGCTAGGAGCCCTGCCCTGAGTAATTCTATTGAACTGTTGTGCTTTCTCTCCAATCATCTTCCAGGTCTTCAGCTTTGGCCTGTTGGACCTGCTGGGACCCAATGCCTTATCTGACCACTGCTCAAGAGTTGGACTCTGCAACCAGTGATTTATGCTGTAGGTTGGTTTCAATTGGGGATGACTCTTTTATAACTACTGATTTTACCTTTCACCGTCTCTTTTCTTGTTGGGAGGAAGCAAGTCTTCTCCTGAGTTGCATTTTTGGTCACTCCTGTATGTGATCTTGTGATCTGTTTCACTCTACTGAACCATACAAGTTGGACTGATCACACCAAGCCATTTGCTGGGATATAAGTCTAGAATGGCTTCTCCCTCCTTTATTCTATGTTGTTCTCCCCACGCATGTGGGACTCCAGCCAGTTCCCATATCCTGTTCCTTGTCTGTCTGTCCTAATATGTGCATTTAGGTCACCCCCCATCGTATAACAATCTGCTGGTTGTCCAAGCTTCATCTTAGTAGGTCCTGTAACTGCCGCCGCCTGAATGTGCATCGCTTTTTCCCCTCACTATCTTCCCAACTCTGCTGTGCTATAGGCTGAGATTACAAATAATGCCCTACTGGCCAATATTAATGGGGTGGGGTCTGATTGCCATGAGTCTGTCATTACACTCTGATGACATCTCCTCAATGCCTCTCTGAAGTCCCTCTCTCGCAACACCTCGCACCACCTCGCACTACTTCTAGCCTCCTCCTGAGTAGTAGACCTTTGGATCCCCAAGCCATGGCTTGGCTGCACTGCCCCTTCTATCTTGTTTCCTGGCCACATAGGCTGTCCGACTTCCCTCCTCCTTATCAACATAAGTCCTCTACTCAAGTTGTGGCCTGTCAATGAACTCTACACTGAATGCAGCAATTCCCTAAGTTCACATGTTTAGGTTTGATAGGTTTTACACTCCTCCTTGCTCGGGGTCCAGCTAGCTACGCAGCTTATTCCAGGGCTGCCATGAGCTTGACACTGGTCAACTCAAGTAAGTATGAACACCTCCCACCACAGTGGCAATGATCTGTGCCCATAGCTTGAGCACTGGTCCTACCAACCAACCCCCCATCATAGGCAAGTACCCATGCCCATTTGGGTGATGTGTTAGTCAACAAGACCTCAAAATCACTGTAGGAGCCACATTATTTTGCATCATTGAGTGAGTAGCCCTGGTATGGCATGTGCAAAGGTCTGTGATCCATGCTTTTCTTATCTTGGTGGATATTATGCGCACCACAGCAGATGGCCAAAGCATTTGGTCTATACAGCTATTGCCTCCCTATAGTGGACACTCATCTGTGAGTCTCACAGCTAGCTGCTGCCCACAGTTCCCATTTTTTCTTTTTAGGTGAGTTTGAAATACATAAATGCTTTTCAGAATTTTTTTTCTTTTTTTTGCAGTAAGAACCCTCACAGAGATACATGGAGAACATAACAAACTCCAAATAGGTATTTGGTGGCAGAGAGGTCAGGATGTAACCTTGTACCTTCTGCATGGGAGGGAAAAGACCCTAACTATTATACCAACTGCTTCTACTAAGCAATCCTTGCTACCTGACACTAAAATGGGACCTGTTGTGCCTTTGCTTTTTGAGCCATGAAAGACTCAGTCCCTATTTGACATCTTATTTTTTCACAACAGTAGTGCCTTGGCAAACACCTGTACTATGGAAATCAAACCTATTTACACCAGCAAATAACAAACCAGGGACTCACTGGAGGAATAGGGTCCTCCAACTCAATTTATTCCCCATCCCATGGGAATAAGTTACCACCTGTAGGTCACTACAGGTCAAGTTAAAAGTGCTAATTTCATTCAAGTGCCTCTAGTATTTACGAGTGAAATGGGTAGACCTGCATCAGGGATATCATGTAACAAGCCTCGCCTTTGTCAGAAGTGGGCATTAACAAGTCCTAAAGTGGGTGGCAAAAGCTTTTAAGTATGTCTACTTAATACTGCATTTACACTAGGGCCTCTTATGGTCCCTATGGGCGTATCATTTTGCCTTGGTTCTAATCTCCATCCCCACACCTCTGTCCCAGTGGATGAACAGTATGGGAGTGCTGTATGCTGCTGCCCAGATCTAAAACCTCCCCTAAACTGGGGTTTACAGCCAGTTGAAGGAAAACATTCCAAGTGGTAAAGGTATACAATTATATACAACTGAAGTTTATCTTATGTGAGTAACATCTGTCACAATTTTACAGCTGGAGCATCTGGAAATAAGAGGTGCTAAAAAGAAGGAACGCTGTATGTCCCATTGAAGATCAACCAACATACTATTCATATTCTATATTTGTTGGATTTTTACTTACTAAACAGTAGTTCTTAAAACCTATGTGGGATGGAAGATGACAAAGTGGGACAATAGACAGGAGGAATGCCCTGGTACTTCCCAAGAAATGTTCTACTAGAATACAGCTCTAAGTTAAACATTTGAGTGTAAAGAAGCGGCTACTGGGGATGAGTAAGTGCATCATGGTATTGATGTATACTATGGGGTACCCTTCCTCAGACATAGCTGCAGTCAGCCAGTTCTGTCAGTGTGCACCTTCGGGCTCAAGGGGAGTATTACAGCCTAGTGCAGGTAATAATCCATTTGGATGTGGTGGCCTGTCTGAAACTGCAAAAATCCTCCTCCCAGAAGCAAAAGGAAAGTTTCCACAGGTCGCTCCGTCTTCCTCCCATGCTTGTGCAGATCTTGCAAGAAGATTACAATTGATGCTACACGCTCAAGATATTGAGGGATGTATTCTTGAACACACCATCCATTTGTTTGAAGATAGTAACAAAGACAAAAATTTCAAAGTATTAAAATAGCACTCCTCCTACAGCAGGAGTCACTTTTAAACCAGTTGGTACTTGCAGGGGTCACTTTTAAACCAGTTGGTACTTGCAGGGGAGTATCAGTATTTGTAAGAGATTGTGTTCTCTCTAGACAGATTCCTGTGACCCTCAAACTTACTGAAGTCCAAATAAGTCAAAAGCAAGATAAATTACTATATAGCTTCTGTAGATTACCTTTCATGTCCCCTGATGACCATGAAAAATTCCTAAAAATGCTAACTGAATCAAACATAAATTGCAGTGCTTTTTTGTGGAGCATTCAATCACCCAATTTAACTGGAAGACATACACCACTAATGTTAAGCATGGACAACATATCCCTGACCTAATAAATGTTTACTCCCTGGAGAAAATAGTCAACTTACTAATCAGGGGTCCTAATAATTGGGATCTTGTCCTAATAAACATTACCCCCTTCTGCACCCTACCAGTTGTATCTACATCCTCTAGTCAAATTTAATAACAAAGCCCTTTCTGAATTTAGGGTCTCTTTAAAAGAACAATAAACCTTCTTCACACTTCATGATGGCAGGCCTCTTGACATCAAAGGTTAAAGCTCTGTCTGTGATGCACATGAAGTGAGTTCAATTAGAAGCAGGGGAATGAGAGTAACATGGGAGGGGATGCAGTACAGCTGTCCTGAGAAGGGAAAGAGGTAGGGGTTCTTGCATGGGGTACACAACGTGATTAGATTTCCCTGATGGAAGCTGGGAAAACGATCCAGAGGTGCTTGGTTGAGGGGATGGGAATGGCATCTGCCCAATTCCTGTTCTCATGCGAAAAGAAAGAAGTTAACTTTATGGTCTGTCCATTGCCCCATCCCCCATTCCACAAAAAAGGAAAAAAATTACTTTTGGACCCAAAAGCCCCCCTTTAGGATTGGGTTGGGGAAAAAAAGGAAAAATATAAAAAAAAAAACCAATTTAGCAGTTTAAAGATGGACTCTTCCCATGCTGGGTAAGGGGTCTTGGCTGGTCACTGGACCTCAAGGAGGCATACTTGCATGTCCCAATCGGACAAAGCTGCAGAAGATACCTCAGATTTCTTGCAGGGACAGAGCATTATCAATTCTCAGCATTGTCGTTTGGCTTATCTACTGCGCCCAGAGTGTTCACGAAATGCCTGGCATCAGTAGTGGCACACTGCAGACTCCAGGGGATTCAAATATACCCCTACCTGGACGACTGCCTCATACAAGCAGACAACAAACCTTGATAACAAACTTGGACTATGTCATTCAATTACTACAGGCCTTGGGATACACAGTCAACATTCAGAAATCAAGACTTCTGCCATCCCAACAAATTATTTTCCTAGGAGCCAAACTGGGCACAAAAACACAAATGGCTTATCTCAGAGGAAAAACAGCAGTTACCAGAGTACTTCAAAGGCCTAGCAAAGCTCTCCCAGCTGACTGCAAGGAAAATCCTGCAGGCCCTGGGGTTCATGGCATTTTGCATTCTTCTGATACCTTTGGCAAGACTTCATATGAGAAAGCTGCAATGGTACTTAAAAAGCTTATGGTCCCAACACAGCCAAAGCCTAGAGGACATAATCCCACTCATTCCATGTCTGCAAAGAGAATTTTTGTGGTGGGCTCAAGCAAGTCAGTTAAACAAAGGCATGTCTTTCAACAAACCTCAAGCAGGTCAAATGATTACAACAGATGCCTCAGACCATGGATGGGGCACATGGAGGGCAGATGCATTCAAGGTCAATGGACACAAAGGGAAAGGCATCTGCACATAAACCAAAAAGAGATGTTGGCAGTGATACATGCAATCGAGACTTTCGAAAAATCACTTCAACAAGGACATTTGCTAATAAGGACAGACAACACCACTGTTATGTGGTATATAAACAAGCAGGGAGGCACTCATTCCTATCCCCTCTGCAGACTAACAATGATTCTCTGGGAAAAATCCCTAAGTCTGAAGATCATTTGCAATCCCAGTTTGTGCCAGGCAAGGACAATCTACTGGCGGACAAGCTGAGCAGAAATTTCTTGGATCCACACGAATGGATGCTGCATCCTCACATTTTCTCACAAATAACAAGGACATGGGGAAGACCGGACATAGATCTCTTTGCTTCTCACATGAATCATCACCTGGAAAAGTTCTGTACAAGGACCCACCATCCTCTAGCCTCGAAAACGGATGCTCTCTCCTTCAGCTGGAATTCCCTAACAATTTATGCATTCCCTCCTCTACCACTGCTGACCAAGGTGATACTGAAGATCAAAGCAGAACAACCAACAGGCATTTTGATAGCTCCAGACTGGCCAAGGCAGCACTGGTACCCATTGCTGTTGAGCATAACTCGGACCAAACCATGGCCTCTGCCTCTAACACAACACAATTACAGGACTGTTCATCAAAATCTGAAAACATTGCATCTGACAGCCTGGAGGTTACCATAACTCCTTCCGATATCTCTCTTTCCAAAAATGTTCAAGAGATCTTACTGGAAGCACGCAGACCTTCCACCAGAAAAACCTACTCAGCCAAGTGGAAGAGATTCATCATCTGGAATGCTAACAGGAGTCAGGATACAACAGTATTGAGTATACCTCAGATATTGGAATACTTGGCAGAAATGTTTCATACTGGTCTCTCATATTCCTCCATAAAGATTCATGCCTCAGCAGTCTCAGCAAAATACAATTGTGATCCACCTGTGTTTTCGCATCCTTTGCTAAGACGGTTCCTAAGAGGGATAAAGAATATCAAACCTCCCAGGAAACCACCAGTACCTGCATGGGACCTCAATTTCGTCTTGGAAAAATTAACTCTTCCTCCCTTTGAACCAGCAGCAACTTCAGAAATGCAATTTCTCTCATGGAAAACGGTTTTCCTATTGGCAGTCACATCAGCAAGAAGAGTCTCGGAGATACAGGCACTCATGGCAGTACCTCCTTTTCTCATTTTCATCAGGACAGAGTCTCTAAGAACCAATCCTTCATTCATGCCAAAAGTAATTTCCAGGGTGTCTCTAAATCAAGCCATTCACCTGCCTACTTTCTTCCCCAATCCTCAAAACAGGGGGGAAGCACTGCTGCATACTTTGGACATACACAGGCAACTACTCTACTACTTGGACAGAACTAAGGCCACCAGAAAGTCTGACCAACTGCTTGTAGCCTATGCTGCTGGAGTACAAGGAAAAGCAATCTCCAAACAAACAATTTCCAAATGGATTGGACACTGCATCAGATTCTGCTATTCTTTTCATGGGAAAGGTGTGCCAGCCAATATTAGGCCACACTCCACCAGAGCTGTAGCCACATCCACAGCTTTCCCAAGAGGAGTGGCTACAAAGGACATTCTAGAGGCTGCTACATGGAGCTCCGTGCATACATTTACCAAGCACTACAACCTGCCTTTATACTCCAGATCCCGAGCAGGCTTTGCTTCGGCAGTCCTGCAGGGCATTTTAGCTACACCATCACTTTCTTAGCTCCAACCACCCCCAGCTTGGCTATGGTATTCAACCCATATGTTATGACTGCAGTTGCATTCTTGAAAGACATAGTACAGTTTTGTACCTACCATAAATGTAGATGTCCGATAGATATGCAACTGCAGTCGGATTTTCCCACCCTCCTACCCCTCTGCAACCTTCTTTATGGGTCCACTACCCCTATTCCTATTAGCTGGGGTATCTGTTTATTACTGTTGTGCATGTCTGGAATTGTTTATCCATTCACCAAATTTAGCCTTCCTAGGAGGGCACCTGGCATCTGGGGCAAGAAACACTGAAGAAGATGGCGTCGGCCGATGCCTTTATACTCCAGCCATTCTGACGTCAGAGAGGAAGCGGCACCAGCCGACGCCGGACCCAGACTTTGGAATCCAGCCGACCGAGGGCTGCCTGAGGCAGGACAACCCATATGTTATGACTGCAGTTGCATATCTATCGGATATCTACATTTATGGTAGGTACAAAACTGTACTTTGGGGATCCTCTTCTTGCCTTAACAAATGTCAGGAAAGGTTAATAATTTGTCTTACCTGTGGAAAGCAGATTCCCCATAGAGATTTTCATTCCCATTGTATTATTTGTGTAGGCCTTGACCACGACGTTCCTAATTGTGATCTCTGTGCTTCCTTTAATCCACGTGCTATTCGTCGTTGGGCTAAGCTTTTAGTTAAACATTTTGGAGTTTGGCCTAAGTTTTTCGGTATGGCATCCGCTGATCTTGATCTTTAGTCTTCGGATATCCCCAAGAAGCGTAAGGATAAGGACCGCGACAGGCTTCAGAGGGTCAAGTCCTCTGATGATAAGTTGGTAGTCAGTCATGCGGTAGCCTTTGTAGCCCCTGCAGCCCACGGATTTTCCACTGCAGGCCTTGTTTGAGACCATTTCAGAGTCCCCCAGGCATCTGGTTTCCTTTTTCCCTTCTGACCTTTTGCCTGTCTCCTCTTCAGCTGGATCCAGAGCCACTAAGCTGACTCCACTGTCCGAGGCCTCCTTTCTTCTTTCAGACAGCAATCTCATACCGACTAGCTCTACTGCGACTTCTGTGGTTGCCAGGCCTCCCGAGTCCTTCAGACTTGCAGGTAAATCTTCCAGTCATAAGCCTGTGTAAAAGCAGGCTCCAGTTTCTTCTTGTTCCCCTCTATCCCAAATGGTTAAAATGGCTAATGACCGTTTGACTCTTATTTTAGGGGTTCTCTGCCTTCTCCTCCTCCTAAAAGGGGTAGGGAAGTCTCCTGAGGCTTTGTCTTATTCTGGTTCTGATACTTCTAGTATCTCTGCTGAGAAGAGGAAGATGTCCTTCAAGAATGCAACTGCAGTCATAACATGCGGGTTGTCCTGCCTCAGGCAGGCCACGGTCGGCCGGATTCCAAAGTCTGAGTCCGACGTCGGCTGATGTCGCATTTCTCTCCGTCAGAACGGCTGGAGTACATAAGCATCAGCCGACGCCATTTTCTTCGGTCTTTCTTGCCGCGCGGTGCCCGAAGCAGAAGCAGTTCGCAAGTGCCGGTCGGTCAGCTCCTGTATTCTACGATACCGAAGTCATCAAAAAAGCTAAGTACCCCGTTGAGGACCTTTTCTTGCCTCAGCCGATGTCAGAAATTACTGAAAAAGTTAACAATTGTCTTTCTTGTGGTAAACAAATACCTCATAAGGATTTCCACTCTTACTGCCTCCCTTGCCTGGGCCCAGACCACAACGTCTCGGCCTGTGTAGCCTGTGCTCGCTTCAACAAGCGCACTCAGGCGCCGGGCGGAGTTCGCTGAAGATTATTTCGGCGATATTTTTGCTTACACCATGCTGTCGGATCTTCCGACATCGCAAACTCCCAAAAAGCGAAAAGACCGGGACCGACATCCTCGGCCAGCATCTACCACAGACTCCATGCCAAAACCTAGCGTGAGTGCTCCGGTTCCCTCTGAGACGGTCTCTCCACCGCTCCGAACCGAAGACACCACATTACCGACGACTCCGATTCCAGACATTACTCCGCCAGTTATAGATTTTCCTCCGGATACCGAAACCGAGGAAATGCCCGAGACCATTGCTGTAGACAAGGTCACTCCTGCGATGGAGCTGCCAGGCCCCCTATGGCCATGTCTATTAAGGCCTACACTAGGGCTAAGGCAGCCAGCAAAACAAAGCATATTACTTCTAAATCCTTACCTCAGCCGACTCCAGAGACACAAATTATGTCCATGGCTGCTGATTTGATTTCCATGATTAGAGGTTTACAGGCCCATCCTGAGAGAGGATCCCAGCCTCCTCCTGATAAATGGCCCCGGGTTGAACCCTCTGATCCTACTCCTTCAGATGAAGATTCTGAGGGCTCTGTCCACTCAGCCAGGAAGAGCTCTTCCAGACCTATGAGGACTCGGATGCAGAAGATTCCATCCCCTCGGCCTCCCCTCCTGAGGATATTTCTTTTGGGGAAGTTCTGCATACCTTGAGGGAACATTTCAAGTGGCAAGGTCAGGAATATTCTGATTCTAGGAAACGCCTTAGGACTTTCCTTAAGAAGCCTCAGCACAGGCCCTTAGCTATTCCTCCTGTACTTGATGTTCTGGATGATTTGTATTCTGACTCTAGTGCTACCCCTGATTCTCTTCCTCCTGCTCCAGCCAAGCCAGACAGGTATTACAGGGTCCCAGAAACTCATTCCCATTTATTCAGGGCCCATACTGCTGATTTGGAAACTATTGCACAGGGGCCTAAAGGAGTTTCAGCCTCCACCTCAAAAAATCCTTTGCCCTCCAACAGGGAAGCTAGGTCATTAGAGAGATGGGGCAAAAAGGTTTACACATCCACTACCTTATCTGTGAGAGCCTTAAATTGCCTTTTTCATATGTTACAATATCAGGATTATCTGTTAGAAGATTTACAAAAAACATTAGCCACTCCTGATCCTTTAGACAGGAAAACTTTGCAGGAAGCTGTACATAACACTCAGCAAGTAAGCAATCACTTCCTGCAGTGTGGATATGATGCACTGGAAGCTTCATGTAGGCAGCTATGACAGGGGCAGTCATTCATAGACATGCTTGGTTAAAAGATCAACCTCTACCAGATCATGTAAAAGCAAAACTTCTGGATGCACCTTTGGAAAGAACAAGCTTTTTGGTGCAAATGCTAAGGATGTGTTAAAGACCATCAAGAAAAAGCAAAATCAGTTCAGACTGTGAAAGATTTCCTCCAGGTTCAACCCCCAGATTCAGTAGGAATTGGCCTTCAAAAACTGGTCCTTTCCTAATCCAGAAAAGTTTCAAAGGGGTAAGAACAGGCGTGGCGAGGAAGAGGCCAATACAGAGGTCCTTACAGGGGCGACAATGGCAGCCAGGAAACCAAAGAAGTGGCGCAGGGTTTCTGCCCCACAACCACAATCTCAATGACTTTCCTCTTCTACGCCTACCAGGGAACAACTAGAAGCTCCTTGGCGGAAATTATCTCTGTTTGCAGAAAACTGTCACAGACTGACAAAGGACAAATGGATTTTGGACATTATAGACCGAGGGTACAGGTTTCATTTTCATACCTTACCAAGAAAACAAGGCATGCCAAACCTACCACAAAATCAGAGGGCAGAGGCTATCAAGCAAATCACTCTGCTGACTTGAATGAAAGCAATAGAAAGAGTTCCACAACAAGAACAAGACCAGGGTTTTACTCAAGACTGTTCCTTGTTCCAAGAAAAGAATCTCAATGGAGACCAATACTGGACTTGTCCGCATTAAACACCTTTCTCATAGTACCAAAGTTCAAAATGCTGACTCTACAGCAACTCCTTCCCATGCTGGGCAAGGGGTCGTGGCTGATTACTCTGGACCTCAAGGAGGCATACCTGCATGTCCCTATCAGACACAGCTGCAGAAGATACCTCAGATTTCTTGCAGGGCCAGAGCATTATCAATTATCAGCATTGCCATTTGGCTTATCTACTGCCCAGAGTATTTACAAAATGCCTGGCTTCAGTAATTGCTCATTGCAGGCTCCAGGGTATACAAATTTATCCGTACCTGGACGACTGCCTCGCAAGCGGACGACAAATTGATGTTGACAAAAACCTGGATTATGTCATACGATTACTTCAAGCTCTGGGATACAGAGTCAACTTCCAAAAGTCAAGACTGCAGCCATCCCAGCAAATAATCTTCTTAGGAGCCAAACTAGACACAGCCTCTCAGATGGCTTACCTGACAGAAGACAAGCAAGAGAAGTTAACTCATTACTTCAAAGGTTTAGCAAAACTCACCCAGATGACTGCAAGGAGATTCCTACAGGCCCTGGGTTACATGGCATCCTGCATTCTCCTGGTTCCATTAGCAAGACTACACATGAGAAAGCTTCAGTGGTACCTAAAAGCATTTGGTCTCAACACAGCAACAACTTGGAGACAATCATACCACTCATTCCATGCCTACAAAAGGAATTCCTATGGTGGGCCTCGTGAGCCAGGCAAACACAGGTATGTCATTCAAAAACCACAGATAACACAGACCATGACTACAGACGCCTCAGACCTTGGATGGGGCACATGGAAGGCAGGTGTATACAAGGACAATGGTCTCCAAAGGAAACACATCTGCATATAAACCAAAGGAAATGCTGGCAGTAATGCATGCCATCGAGGCTTTTCAACACCAACTCCAGCAAGGCCATTTAATGATACGGACAGACAACACCACTGTGATGTGGTACATAAACAAGCAGGGGGGCACCCACTCTTACCCCCTTTGCAGACTGACAATGCAGCTTTGGGAGAAATCACTGAACCTAAACATCCAGTTACAATCCCAGTTTGTTCCAGGAAAAGACAATGTGTTGGCGGACAGCCTAAGCAGGAATTTCACAGATGCACACGAGTGGAGGTTACATCCGAAGGCCTTCAGACAACTCACTTCGACATGGGGCAAGCTAGACGTGGACCTATTTGCCTCACACCTCAACCATCTTCTACCAAAATTTTGCACAAGGACATATCATCCAAAAGCTTGGAAAATAGATGCCCTCTCATTCAACTGGAACTCCCTAGCAATCTATGCATTCCCACCTCAGTGTTACTAAAGATCAAAGCAGAGAAGCCCAGGGAAATCATAATAGCTCCGGACTGGCCAAGACAACACTGGTACCCACTACTATGGTGCATATGCCACACCAGGAGGTGGGCCCTCCCCCAGTGGCCTCTACTTTTGACTCAACACAATTTCGAAACACTGCATCCAAATCTTCTGACACTGCAGCTAACAGCCTGGGAGATCCCATAAATAACTTCAGCTTATCTCTCTCCAAGGAAGTTCAGCGGATACTAACAGAGGCTCGAAGACCATCCACCAGAAAGGTTTACTTAGCAAAGTGGAAAAGATTCAGCAATTGGAATAACAGCAAGGGACATGATGCATCATTGTTGAACATCCCACTCATCTTGGAATATTTGGCAGATATGTTAAAACGCCTCTCATATTCTTCCATAAAGATACATGCATCTGCTATTTCAGCTAGATGCAACACTGATCCTCCTGTTTTTTCTCACCCCTTACTAAGGCAATTCCTCAGGGGAATCAAGAACATTAAGCCGCCAAGAAAGGCCCCCAGTGCCAGCCTGGGACCTCAATTTTGTGTTAGAAAAACTGACTTTACCTCCATTTGAGCCAGCAGCTTCAGTTGACTTGCAATTTCTCTCATGGAAGACAGCTTTCCTGTTGGCAATTACCTCGGCAAGAAGGGTTTCGGAACTTCAGGCCCTAATGGCAATACCACCCTTTATCATTTTTCACAGAGACAGGGTTTCATTAAGGACCAACCCTACTTTTATGCCAAAGGTGGTTTCTAGGGTTTCTTTAAATCAAGCCATCCATCTGCCTGCTTTCTTCCCCAATCCAGAGAATAAGGGGGAAAGACTGTTGCATGCCTTGGACATTCACAGACAACTTCGATACTACCTGGACAGAACAAAGGCCAGTAGGAAGTCTGAACAACTGTTTGTAGCTTACGCCCCGGCAGTCCAAGGAAAAGCAATTTCAAAACAGACTATTTCTAAATGGATTGGACATTGCATCAGATTATGTTATTCCTTTCATGGAAAGACTGTTCCAGCTGATGTCAGACCACATTCCACCAGAGCTACAGCCACCTCTACAGCATTCTTAAGAGGGGTGCCTACCAAGGACATTCTAGAAGCTGCTACATGGAGCTCCGTGCATACATTCTCCAAACACTACAATCTCCCTCTATACTCCAGATCCAGAGCAGGCTTTGCTTCGGCAGTCCTGCAGGGTTTGATTGCCACACCATCTCTTTCCTAGAGTATACCTCCTCCCCCAGCTAAGCTATGGTATTCTACCCACATGTTATGACTGCAGTTGCATTCTTGAAGGACATAGTACAGTTTTGTACCTACCATAAATGTAGATGTCCGATGGACATGCAACTGCAGTCGGATTTTCCCTCCCTCCATACCCCTCTATGCCTAGGGTCCACTCCTATCCCTGTTACTCTTAGCTGGGGATATCTGTTATGGTGTATTTGTTTTATTGCTCATTTATTTGTTTGGAATCCTGTTTTTGTCTTCCAATTTGATTACAGCCTTCCTTGGAGGGCACCTGGCATCTGGGGCAAGAAACACTGAAGAAAATGGCGTCGGCCGATGCTTATGTACTCCAGCCGTTCTGACGTTGGAGAGAAATGCAACATCAGCCGACGTCGGACCCAGACTTTGGAATCCGGCCGACCGAGGGCTGCCTGAGGCAGGACAACCCGCATGTTATGACTGCAGTTGCATGTCTATCGGACATCTACATTTATGGTAGGTTCAAAACTGTACTTTTCTAAGGTTTGTTCTCCTTTTGAGGATTCAGATGCAGAGGGGTCCATCCCTTCTGCTTCTCCTCCAGAGGATTTCACTTTTGGTGATACTTTTGAATGCTCTCAGGGAACTTTTTAAATGGGAAAGTCAGGATTATACCCAATCTAAGAAAAGTATTAGGGGGGTTTTGGATTTTACTCAGCATAAGCCTCTGGCTATTCCCCCAGTGCTGGAAGTGGTTGATGTTTTTCTGGAAAATTCCTTGAGTCCAAATTCTTGTCTTCCTGCTCCCAGGAAACCTGACCGGTACTATAGAGTCCCTGATTCTCATTTGCTTCTTTTCAGGAACCCGTTGGCTGATCCAGAGGTTTTCTCAAGGCCCTAAAGGAGTTAAGGCCACTGTTGCCAAAAATCTTGTTCCTTCTGACAAGTAATCTAGGAACCTAGATAGGTGGGATAAAAAAGTTTATACCACTGCCATTCTTGCTATTAGGTCTACCAATTGTCTTTTTCATATGCTGAAGTATCAGCAGCACACATTGGAGTTAAGTCTAGGATAGCAAGTGTGCCTGTTTTGGCAGAGAGTAAGGATATGCAGGATTTTCTGAATTCTGCCAGTCTTGTCAGTAAACATTCATTACATTGTGGTTTTGACATTCTAGAAGCCTCCTGCAGGGCTACAGCTACTGGATCTGTGATTAGAAGGCACGCTTGGCTCTGGGAACAGCTCCTTCCAGAGCCTGGCAAGGCTAAGCTTTTAGATGTACCTTTGCATAAGGACAGTCTTTTTCGCAGCAAAGCAAGAGGAAGTGTTCAAGAAGATGGAGGATAAAGCCAAGTCTGTGCAATCAGTTAAGGACTTTTTGCAAGTTCAGCCTCCTCGCTTTAGCAGGAATTACCTTTCTAAGAGTTGGACGTTTCTTGATTACAGCAGACAGGACCATTCTAGGACTAGAGGTTACAAATCTTCTTGGGGGCAGGTGGCTACCCCTCAATGGTCTAAGTGTTGGCAGGCTTCCACTTGGCGGGAAGTTCTAAGTCTGCATCTCAATCCAAACAATCTCAATGACTCTATCCAACTTCTGCCTGTTCTTGCCTGCCCGGAGAGTCCTTTAGGGGGAAGGTTGGCCCTTTTTGCAAATGTCTGGGCCACCATCACGGATGACAAATGGGAACTCGGAACTGTATCCCTAAGACACCAGTTTTCTTTCCACACCTTACCAGTACCCAAAGGATTCCTGGATGCTCCTCCAAACCAAAGGGCAGAAGTAGAAAAACAAATTTTGTCTCTTACATCTGGGAGCAATAGAATCTGTTCCTGCTCAGCAGGTAGGCCAGGGTTTCTATTCCAGACTTTTCCTAGTTCCGAAAAAAGAAGGCAGCTGGTGTTCTAACCTAGATCTATCCATTCTGAACTCTTTCTTGGTAATTCCAAAGTTCAGAATGCTCACTCTGCATCAGTTGCTGCCAGTGTTAGACAAGGATTCCTAGCTGTTAACTCTGGATCTCAAGCTTATCTGCATATCCCTATGAGGGGAAAGTTCCAGGCAATACCTTCGTTTCATGGTGGGCAAACAACATTATCAATTCTATGCGCTGCCCTTTGTGAAAACTCTGGGAGCAGTAGATAAGCCAAAGTGCCTGGCTCCAGTCATTGTTTTTTGCAGGCAGAAGAAAATTCAGATTTATCCGTATTTGGACAGCTGTCTAATTCAAGTGAATTCTCAGGAACAGCTGTTAAAGGATCTAGAATTTTGTAAAGACTCCGCTCTCCTCTCTCTTCCCTGGGTTACACTCTCAACGAGGAAAAATCAAAAGTGGTGACATCCAAGGAGATAACATTCCTGGGAGCGAGTCGGAACACAGATGCATCTCACCCAGGAGAAGCAGACAACTTTTTCAGTTTACTTCAAGGACTTGGCAAGCCTGTCCCAGCTCCCTGCAAGGAAATACCTGCAAGCTCTGGGATACATGGCCTCTTGCATTCTCATGATTCCATATGCAAGACTGCATATGAGGAAACTGCAGTGGTACCTCAAGAACCTTTGGTGTCAGCGCACACAGGACCTGGATGTGATAATTCCTCTGCTTCCATGTCTGCAAACAGAGTTTCTATGGTGGGCAACAGCCTGTCTACAAAACGAAGGCATGCCTTTTCGCCCACCCCCTGCCACTCAAGTTCTTACCACAGATGCATTGGACTATGCCTGGGGAGCCCAGCTGGATGGCAGATGCATTCAAGGACGTTGGAATGCCCAGAAGACACATTTGCACATAAATCTAAAGGAGTTGATAGCAGTTCAGCAGGCCTTACTAGCTTTCAAGCATCTTCTTTCTTCAGGAACCCTACTCGTCAGAACAGACAGCACCACAGTCATGTGGTACATCAACAAGCAGGGAAGGACTCATTCCTATCCCCTGTGCAGGCAGAGCATGAATCTCTGGTCCATAGTAACATTCCTGGACCTGCATCTCCAGGAAGGCTCAGTGTTTTGGCAGACCAGTTGAGCAGACGGACCCTGGATCCTCATGAGTGGCAGCTGAACAGAGCAGTCTTTTACAGCATCATTCAACGTTCGGGAAACCTAAGGTGTATCTTTTCTCCTCCCCAAACTACCACCTTCTATCTCTTTTTTTTTTTTTTTTGCACCAGACAGCATCATAGCAGAGCCTGGAGAGTGGATTCTCTGTCCTTCCCTTGAACGCTGCTGTCAGTTTATGCCTTCCCTCCTCTTCTTCCCAGAGTATTATTGAAGATCAGGGACGGACGACCAAGGTCTATTCTCATAGCTCTGGACTGGCCCAGACAGCATTGTTATACACTGTTTCGCAGTCTCTCCCAATTTCCTCCTTGGCATCTTCCTCTGAAGCCAGATCGTTTGGTTCAGGAAAGGGGGTAACATTCTACATCCTCATCTTCAGTCTCTCCATTTGGCAGCATGGCTCTTTGTATGACTCCATCCTTTTCTTCTTCCCTTTCCCAGCAGGTGGTTGACGTGCTGAGGGAGGCCAGGAGGCCTAGCATTAGAAGTCTTATGCTGGCAAATAGGAAAGATTCTCTCATTGGATGCAGGCTAGAGGGGAATCTTCTCAGCCTACCCTTCCTCTGATCCTGGAATACCTGGCTGATTTGCTACAGGCTGGTCTTTCTTTTTCCTCTATCAAGATCCATGCTTCAACCATTTCTGCTCATTGTTCTTTTGAACAACCCATTTTCTCTCATCCTCTGATGAAAATGTTTCTCAGAGGTGCTTGCAACTTAAAACCTCCCAGAAGGGCACCTACTCCAGCCTGGGATCTTAATTTTGTTCTAGAGAAAGTCACTCGTTCTCCTTTTGAGCCGTCTGCCACTGCAGATTTAAAATTTCTCTCTTTGAAGACTGCCTTCCTCTTGGCTATATCTTCAGCAAGGAGGGTTTCGGAGCTGCAAGCTTTCATGGCTGTGGAGCCCTTTCTTATTTTCCATGCAGATAGGGTCTCTGAGAACCAACCCCTCCTTTATGCCTAAGGTGGTTTCTAGCCTGACTTAATCAGTCCATACACCTTCCTACCTTCTTTCCTAATCCTCGAAATAGAGGTGAAAGAATCCTGCAGTCTCTTGATGTGCACAGACCGCTCAGGTTTTACCTGGGCAATACTAAAGATCTTCGGAATTCAGCACAGTTATTGGTCAGTTTTGCTCCTGGAGCCCAGGGCAAGGCTATTTCTAAGCAAACCATTTACAAATGGATTGCATATTGTATTACTTTTTGTTCCTTTCATGGCAAGGTTCCTCCTCAATGGGGTTAGGACCCACTCAAACTAGAGTAGCTTCCACTTCTGCAGCCTTTTTAAGGGGTGTCCCTAATAAAGACATTTTGGAGGCTGCCACATGGTCTTCTGTTGACATTTTCACAAAGCATTATAATTTCCTTTTGTTTTCTAGAGCCAGGGCAGGATTTGCCACTGCTGTTCTGCAGGGCATTATCTTCAATCCTTGATTCTGTTGGTTCCTCCTCCCTTTTCTCTGGACTTTGGTAATCAACCCATTAGTTAGGACTGCATCAGTGAAACACTATGAACATAGTACAGTTGTGTACGCTTACCATAAATGTAGATGTTAGTGTGTATTCACTGTTGCAGTCCTGGTTTCCCTCCCTCCTTCTCCCTTTTTTGGTCCTTTCCCATACTGTTTCCTAAGGTACAGGCTAAATTTGGTATTTGCCAAAGTTGTTTTTGGTTTAAGCCTTATTTTCTGGGGGCTTCTGACTGTTATGACAAGAAAGACTGAGGAAATGACGTCTGCTGCCTCTTGTATCAGATGTCCTGACATCCTTTACAACCAACGACAGCCAATGTCATATTTACTTACCTTTGACATTCTGGCTGATCGAGGCTACTGGGAGCCGAATAACCCATTAGGACTGCAACAGTGAATACACTCAAACATCAAGTGTACACAACTGTACTTTTTGAGGTGCTGCCATTTTTCTTCAATTCCATCTATTTCCTCCTCTTGAGATGCTAGAGCCCTGAGTAATTCATTGAACTGTTGTGCTTTCTCTCCAATCATCTTCCAGGTCTTCAGCTTTGTCTCTGTTGACCTTAATGCCTTATCTGACCACTGCTCAAGAGTTGACTCTGCAACCAGTGATTTATGCTGTAGGCTGTTTCACTGGGGATGACTTTGCAATCACTGATTTTACTCCACTGTCTTTTTCTTGTTGGGAGGAAGTCGTCTTGAGTTGCATTTTGGTCACTCCTGTATGTGATCTTGTGACTGTTTCACTTACTGAACCATGTGTTGACTATAATCAAGCCATTTGCCAGACATAAGTCTAGAATGGCTTCTCCTTCTTTATTCATGTTGCCCCACGCATGTGGACCCAGCCAGTTCTCCTATCATGTTCTGTCTGTCCCAATATGTGCATTTAGGTCACCCCTCATCAATAACAATTCAAGTTGTCCTGCTTCATCTAGTAGGTCCTGTAACCGCCGTCTGAATGCATGCTTTTCCTCACTATCACAACTCTGCTGTGGGGCATAGGTTGAGATTACAAATAATACCCTATCATTACACTGCGGTCTGATTGCCATGAGTCTGTCATTAATTCTGATGACATCTCCTCAATGCCTTCTGAAGTCCCTCTCTCTCGCAACAATTCTCGCACCATTTCTAGCCTCTCCTCCTGAGTAGTAGACTCTGGATCCCATGCCAAGTGGCTTGGCTGCACTGCCCTTCTATCTTGTTTCCTGGCCACATAGGCTGTCCAACTTCCTCCTTATCAACATGTCTTCTACTTCCAAGCTGTGGCCTGTCAATGAACCTACACTGAATGCAGCAATTCTAAGTTCATGTTTAGGTTGATAGGTTTTACATCCTCCTTTTGCTCAGTCCAGCTATTAGCTTATTCCAGGGCTGCTGAGCTTACACTGGTCAACAAGGGCATGAACACCCCTCCCACCATTGGCAATGATCTGTGCCATAGTTTGGAGTACGCCGGGTCCTCAACCCCCTATCACAGGCAAGTACCCATGCCCATTTGGTGATGTTAGTCAACAAGACCAAATCACTTAGAGCCACATTATTTTGTCATTGAGTGAGTAGCCCTGGCATAGCATGCAGTCTGTGATCCATGTTTTCTTATCTTAAGGATATTGCGCACCACAGCAGATGGCCAAAGCATTTGGTCTATACAGCTATTGCCCCTATAGGACACTATCTAGAGTCTGTGCTGCTGCCCACAGTTCTATTTTTAGGTGAGTTTGAGATGGAAATGCTCAGAATTTTTTTTCTTTTTTTGTGGTAAGAACCCCACAGAGATACATGGAGAACATACAAACTCCAAATAGGCATTTGGTGGCAGAGGTCAGGATGTAACCTTGTACCTTCTGCATGGGAGGGAAAGACCCTAACTATTATACCAACTGCTTCTACTAAGTAACTTGCCACTGACACCAAAATGACCTGTGCCTTGCTTTTTGAGCCATGAAAGACTCAGTCCTATTTGACATCTTATTTTTTTCACAATACCAGTGGCTCTACAAACACCTGTACTATGGAACTAAATTTACACCAGCAAATAATAAACCAGACTCTCTGGAGGAATAGGTTCCTAACTCAATTTATTCCCATCCTATGGAATAAGTTACCACTGTAGGTCACTACAGGTCAAGCAAAGTGCTAATTTGTCTGCCTCTAGTATTGATGAGTGAATGGGTAGACCTGCATCAGGGATATCATGTACAGCCTCGCTCTTTGTCAGAAGTGGGCATTAAGAAGTCCTAAAGGGTGGCAAAAGCTTTTAAGTATGTCTACTTAAAACTGCATATGACTAGGCCTCTTATGGTTCCTGCGATCATTTGCCTGCACTCCATCCCCCACACCTCTGTCCCAGGATGAAGTATGGGAGTGCTGTATGTTGCCCAGATCTAAAACCTCCCCCAAACTGGGGTTTACAGCTGAAGGAAAACATTCCAAGTGGTAAAGGTATACAATTATACAACTGAAGTTTACTTGCGTGAGTACATCTGTCACAATTTTACAGCTGGAGCATCTGAAATAAGATGTGCTAAAAAGAAGGAACAGTGTATCCATCGTTTAAGGTCCTATTGAAGATCAACTAACATTATTCATATTTGTTGATTTTTACTTTAAAGGGCTCTCTGCAGTGGACAAGACACTTGGGTAAAATCCCAAGCAGTGTTCTTAAAACCTATAAGGGGATGGAAGATAACAAAAGACAAAGTGGACATCAGGACAGGAGAATGCCCTGCCTTCCCAAGAAATGTTCTACTAGAATACAGCTCTAAATTAAAGCGTTTGATAGAAGCGGGCTCTGATGAGTAAATGATCATGGTATTGATGTATACTATGGGCTCCTTCCTCAGACACAGGCTGCAGTCAGCCAGTTCTGTCAGTGCACTGGCCAAGGGAGTATTAGCCTAGTGCAGGTAATAATCCATTTGGATGTGGTCTGTTCGGAAACTGCAAAATCCTCCCTCCCAGAAGCAAAAGGAAATGCACAGGTCGTCTGTCTTCCTATGCTTGTGGATCTTGCAGAAGAAATTAAATTGATGCTACACGTTCAAGATATTGAGGATGTATTCTTGAACACACCATCCATATTTGTATAGTAACAAAGACAAAATTTCAGTACAAAAATAGCACTCCTCCTACAGCAGGGGGTCACTTTTAAACCAGTTGGCACTTGCAGGGGAGTATCAGTATTTGTAAGAGATCATGTTCTCTCTAGACAGATTCCTGTGACCCTCAAACTTACTGAAGTCCAAATAAGTCAAAAGCAAGATAAATTACTATATAGCTTCTGTAGATTACCTTTCATGTACCCTGATGACCATGTAAATATTCCTAAAAATGCTAACTGAATCAAACATAAATTGCAGTGCTTTTTTGTGGAGCATTCAATCACCCAATTTAACTGGAAGACTTACACCACTAATGTTAAGCATGGACAACATATCCTTGACCTAATAAATGTAAACTCCCTGGAGCAAATAGTCAACTTACTCATCAGGGGTCCTAATAAACATTACCCCCTTCTGCACCCTACCAATTGTATCTACATCCTCTAGTCAAATTTAATAACAAAGCCCATTCTGAATTTAGGGTCTTTAAAAAGCAAACATCTTCACACTTCATGATGGCAGGCCTCTTGACATCAAAGGTTAAAGCTCCGTCTGTGATGCACATGAAGTGAGTTCAATTAGAAGCAGGGGAATGAGAGTAACATGGGAGGATGGGCACAGCTGTCCTGAGAAGGGAAGAGGTAGGGGTTCTTGCATGGGGCACACAACGTGATTAGATTTCCCTGATGGAAGCTGGGAAACGATCCAGAGGTGCTTGCTGAGGATGGGAATGGCATCTGCCCAATTTCAGTTCTTTGCGAAAGAAAGAAGTTAATTTTATGGTCTGTCCATTGCACATCACATCCACAGGGCATTACTGGAGCATGCATAGGATGGGTGCAAAAAAAGGAAAAAAATATACCATTAGCAGTATGATGGTACCCAAAATGCATACCTCCTCTCCCAGTTTTGACCCATTTCAAAGTTCAGACCAAGTCTAGGGAAGGCCAGGAAGGGTACTGACACCAGTCAGTCAAGGAGAGCCCTAGCTATGGAAGACAAAAACAGGAAAAAAAGACCTTTTCAGATTTCATTGCATTGCTTCTGCCAGCCATGCAGCTGCAGCTTCCGCCTACACCTCAGAGTTTTACTCACATTTACTAAGATGTATAGAGCAAACATTTCAGAGTAGGATCAAATATAATAGGAAACTTGAAAAAATAAATCATCTTAGTGGTTTATCCACAGAACAAAAATCTACAATAAAAGTAAAAAAAAAAATACTACAACAAATTTCCAATCAGCCCACCTAAAGGACTCAATCAAGAACATTAGTAAAGAGCTAAATTTCACCAATGGAAAGGTCAAAGCCAAACATGAACTGAAATCGGCAGCAGAAAACAAAGGATGTTCTTCATCTCACATTGCTGCAGTCCTAACACTTGGGTAGTCCGCTGTCCCTCGGTCGGCCCGAATATCAGAGTATAAGGCTGACGTCGGTCAGGGCGCATTTGACTGACATCAGAACGTCAGGGTACAAATGCGCATGACCGACGTCATATCCTCAGTCTTTTTTGCCGCATGGTCCGATGCAGAAGCAGTGTTGCAAGTGCCGTTCGGCGTTCTGAAATTCGGAGTTTCAGACCGAAGTCAGAGTTGGTTAAGTACCTCGTTGGGGAATATTTTGTTTTCTTGCCACAGTGGCTTTCCGGATGTCAGAAAAAGTGAATAACTGTATTTCTTGTGGGAAACAGATACCGCATAGGGATTACCATAATTTGTGTATACCTTGTTTGGGAGCTGAGCACGGCGTTGTTGGGTGCGCTTTTGTGCTAGGTTTAATAAACGCACTATAAAGCGGAGGTTGGATTGTGCCAGGTTGGTCTTTGGGAAGCGGTGCAATTACAAAATGCCGTCGGATGCTCCGGCGCTTCTCAAAGAAGCGCAAGGACAAGGCAGTTAAACCTAGGTTAGAAAGTCGTCCGAACGGACGCCGGTTCTTTAGAGCGTCAGTGGAACCGGTGGTTCCGGCGAGCCTCTCTGGAGTCCCAGGGAGAAACTTTGATTTTACAGGATGTGGCCTCCCAGGAGGCAGGGCAGGCTGTAGGGGCTTCTCAGGTAACTGTACTCCCCTCCCTTCCTAAGGGGTCTAGGCCCTCTCTTTCTGCTTCCAAGGCTTCTCCTAGAGGCAGGTCTACTTTAGCCTCTGTGGGTGTCACTCCCAGTTCTTCAGGTGCTGTGCCCAAGAAGCACATGCTCAAAATGGCAGAAGATTTAATTACTTTAATTAGAGGTTCTATGCCCCCTCCTGATAAGAGGCCTAGGATTGAACCAGTGTTGGGGGATTGGGAGCAGGCTTGGATGTGTCTGAGTCTTGGTTGAAGACTTGCAGGAGTATGCTCATTATTCTGATTCTGATGTGGATGATTCTACTCCTTCTGCTTCTCCTCCTGAGGATTTTTCTTTTCAGAGACCCTGCACTCCATGAGAGCATTTTAAATGGGAAGGTCAGGACTTCTCTGATTCCAGGAAAAGGCTTAGGGAATTTTGTTTTACCCCAGCATAGGCCTTTGGCTATTCCTCCTGTTCTGAATGTGGTGGAAGATGTGTTTGCAGAGGCTTCTCTTAATCCTGATTCTTTGCCTCCTGCTCCTGTTAAACCTGATAGGTATTACAGGGTGCCTGAAGCTCATAAGTATCTTTTTAAAAGTCCTAGGGCAGACCCAGAAACTGTTAGCCAGGGGCCTAAGGGTGTTAAGGCTTCTGTTGTCAAGAATCCGGTTCCGCAGATAAAGAGGCCAGGGCCTTGGATAGATGGGGAAAGAAAGTTTATACTTCTTCCACTCTAGCCATGAGCTTTGAATTGCCAGTTTCACATGTTGAAATATCAAAATTATCTCCTTTCTCAGTTGAAATCTAAGGTTGATGCTCTGGCGGAAGGTATTGATTGTAAAGAGTTACAAGATTTAGTGCATGTTTCTGAACAGGTGGGTAAGCACTCCTTGCAATGTGGTTTTGATGCTGTACAGGCCTCGTCTAGGGTAGCTGCCACTGGGTCAGTTCTTCGCAGGCATGCTTGGCTGGGATCAAATTTATCTGACCATGTTAAAACTAGAATTTTGGATGCCCCTTTGCAATCTGATGTCTTGTTTGGTTCCCCTGTTGAGGCAGTTTTAAAGAAAATGGAAGATAAGGCTAAGTCTATGCAGACTGTTAAAGAATTTTTGCAGGTTCAGCCTCCGAAGTTTAGTAGAAATTGGCCTTCTAAGGGGTGGACATATCCTTCTTATGATTCCCAGTCTAGGGGTAGCTCTAGACGTGGCAGGGGCAGAGGTCTGGGCTCTTTCAGGCCTAGAACAGGGAGTTCCCCTGCACAGTCTTCAGGTGAGGGCAGGGGTCAGTCCTTTCGTAAGCAAACCCAATGACCTACCTTTTCAGCTGCCAGAACCTTCTCGCCTGGCAGCACCTTTGGGAGGAAGGTTGGCACTTTTCAGAGAAAATTGGAGTTTGATTACCCGAGACAGATGGGTATTGGATATCCTACATCACGGTTACAGGTTTTATTTCCATACCTTGCCTCCTTTCAAAGGCATGCCAGACGTTCCTCCTCAACAAAGAATAGAGGCTCGCAAGCAAATTTCTCTGTTACTTCACATAGGGGCCATACAGCCGGTTCCTATGCCAGAAAGGGGCCTAGGATTTTATTCTCGCCTGTTCCTTGTACCAAAAAAGGGGAACACGTGGAGACCAATTTTGGATTTATCTATCCTCAACACTTATCTGGACATTCCCAAGTTCAAAATGTTGACATTACAACAGCTTTTACCTCTGCTGGGCAAGGATCACTGGATGGTAACTTTGGATCTCAAGGAGGCTTACCTTCATGTTCCTATCAGGCTAAGTTGCAGGAAGTATCTGCGTTTTGGACTGGGACTTCTCACTATCAGTTCTCTGCATTGCCCTTTGGCTTATCTACTGCCCAGAGTATTTCAAAGTTCTGGCTCCAGTGATAGCTTTCTTCAGGCTGAAAGGAATACAAATCTATCCTTATTTGGACGATTGCCTGATTCTGTCTCAAGAAAGGGACGAGCTTATTCTTCATTTGGAATATGTGATAGCAGTGCTAAGATGCCTGGGGTATTCTGTGAACGAAATAAAGTCCAGTCTAGTACCCTCTCAAGACATGTGCTTTCTGGGTGTGAGACTGAATACAGCATCCCAGATGGCCTTTCTAACCCCGGACAAACAAAAGAATCTTTCCATTTACTTCCATCATCTATCTCTTCAGTCCGGGCTGACTGCAAGGACAGTCCTTCAAGCCTTAGGGTTCATGGCATCTTGTATTCTGGTGCTTCCCAATGCCAAACTGCATATGAGGAAGTTACAATGGTATCTCAAAAATGTATGGACACAGCACTGCCAGGATCTGGACACTGTCATTCCAATAATACCTTGCATTCAAAAGGAATTTTTGTGGTGGGCTCAGGAATGTCACCTAAACAAGGGACTCTCTGTGACCCAGCCAGAGGCGAGTCAAATTTTAACGACAGATGCCTCGGACACAGCTTGGGGAGCTCATCTAAACGGAAAGTGGATACAAGACAAGTGGCCTGTCAGACTACAGCATCTACATATCAACTTGAAGGAGATGTTAGCAGTCCAGTTTGCATTAATAGCCTTCAAGGATTTACTTCTTCCAGGGCAGGTGTTGATTCTAACAGACAACACAACTGTCATGTGGTACATCAACAAGCAAGGGGGAACACATTCTTATCCTCTATGCAGGCAAGCAATGATTTTGTGGGAGACTGCTCTCGGTTTACAACTAAGTCTTCAGGCAAGGTTTCTGCCAGGAGCACAGAACTCCTTAGCAGATATGTTAAGCAGACAAATCATGGATCCCCACGAGTGGAAACTGGATCTTCATGTATTTCAGAAATTGACAGTGTCCTGGGGAACTCCAGACATAGATCTGTTCACTTCTCCACTAAACCACCAGCTGCCAAAGTTTTGCACAAAGAGGTTTCATCCCACAGCTTGGAAAGTGGATGCTCTTTCTTTCAGTTGGAAAAATCTTCACGTGTATGCCTTTCCACCTCTGCCTCTCCTCCCAAAGGTACTTCTGAAGGTCAGACAGGACAAGCCAAGGATGATTTTGATAGCTCCAGATTGGCCTCGACAGCACTGGTACCCATTACTGAGAAGTCTGGTACGGAAGCCTCCATGGCCTTTGCCTTTGATTCCACATCTGTTGTCCCAGGAGGACAGTCATTTGCTCAATGTCAAACTTCGCTCTCTTCACCTAACAGCCTGGCATATTCTGTTTTAAACCATAGAGGGTCTCAACTTCCACAACAAGTTTTGAATGTGATTTTGGAAGCTAGAAGGCCTAGTACAAGGAAAGTGTACGCAGATAAATGGAAGAGATTTTTGTTTTGGAGTGCAGCTAAGGATTTGGATGTTTCTGAGCCTGATTTAAGTGTGGCTCTTCAATATCTTACTGAGTTATTAGACAAAGGTTTGTCTTTCTCTTCTATTAAGATTCATGCTGCAGCAATCTCAGCTCACTTCGACTGTGACCCACCATTGTTTTCTCATCCTTTGTTCAAGCAATTTCTTAGAGGGGCAAAGAATATAAGACCCCCACGAAGGGCTCCCACTCCTGCTTGGGATCTCAATTTTGTGTTGGAGAAACTCACTCTACAACCTTTTGAGCCTGCAGCTACTGCTGAGTTGAAATATTTGTCATGGAAGACTGCTTTTTTTTGGCCATTACCTCTGCAAGAAGGGTTTCTGAATTGCAGGCCCTTATGGCAGTTGAGCCTTTCTTAATTTTCCATAAGGATAGGGTATCTTTACGTACTAATCCTTCCTTTATGCCTAAAGTGGTTTCTAGTGTGGCTTTAAACCAAACTATTCATTTGCCTACTTTTTATGCAAATCCCCAAAATAAAGGGGAAAAGATTTTGCACACTTTAGATGTGCACAGGCAGTTGATATTATTTGGACAGAACTAAAGGGTTCAGAAAATCTCAGCAGTTATTAGTTTCTTTTGCTTTGTGCTCTCAGGGCAAGCCCGTGTCAAAACAAACTATTTCTAAGTGGATTGGATTTTGCATTGCTTTCTGTTATTCCCATCATGGCAAGGAGATTCCAGCTGGGATTAGGCCTCATTCCACTAGGGCTACTGCCACTTCAACAGCCTTTTTGAGGGGGGTGGCAACTAAGGATATTTTGGAGGCAGCCACTTGGAGTTCAGTGCATACCTTCTCTAGGCATTACCACCTTCCATTGTACTCTAAATCCAGGGCTGGTTTTGCCACTGCTGTGTTGCAGGGCATTTTGGCAGCTCCTGCTTCATCATAGTTTAGCCATCCTCCCTTACCTCTGCTTTGGGATTCTACCCAAGTGTTAGGACTGCAGCAATGTGAGATGAAGAACATAGTACAGTTTTGTACCTACCATAAATGTAGATGTTCGAAGATCCACATTGCTGCAGTCCAATTTACCCTCCCTCCTTCCCCTCTGTAGTTTGAGGTGGTTGTGTGGGTTGGGCTATCCATCAGAGGTATATTGTGTATTTTGTATATATTGTACATATTTTTGGTGTTAGGTTGGTTGGTTGTTTAGCTGTTGTCTATGGGTTTTGACCTTTCTTTTTAGGGTCTTCTGACATCTGGGGCAAGAAAAGACTGAGGATATGACGTCGGTCATGCGCATTTGTACCCTGACGTTCTGATGTCAGTCAAATGCGCCCTGACCGACGTCAGCCTTATACTCTGATATTCGGGCCGACCGAGGGACAGCGGACTACCCAAGTGTTAGGACTGCAGCAATGTGGATCTTCGAACATCTACATTTATGGTAGGTACAAAACTGTACTTTTAACATCGTTCAGCTGTGTCAAGAAACTAAGAAACAACATCTAACAATTTTCTGAGCTAACCCACTCCAACCCAGGATATTGCCAGCATAAAAGCAAATAAAGGTACTGCTTATTTCACACCAGCTACAGTCACAGTAATTCCACAAATCCCCAAGTCCTAACTTCATCCCAGGATTACCATAGATTTTCATAATCACCCTCTCTAAAGCCAAAAATGCCATGTCTGTGAACCTTAATAATATTTCTAGATGTCTGTCTGCTAGATATGTTTAAAAAAAGTGGAAAATGGCCATTGTATTATTTAAAGACAGCCTTACCTACAACTAAAGACCCCTTAGCTTAATTAGTCTAATTTTTAAAGTCTTGCAAAAGAGTCTTGTAAGAGACTTCATAAAGCTAAATATTGAAAACAATTAATTATTCAGCTTCACCAGAGGTAGTTTATGCCTACGTAACCTAATAAACTAAGTGTCCCAGAGGCTATGGATGATAGCCATGTGGTTCACACAACATACCTTGACCTGATTAATGCCTTTGACATGATTCATCATGCTGGTATTGTCAACAAACTTAAAGACCTGAATATAAACCTTATATTGTTAGACAGATAGCAAATTGGGTGTCGCACACAGCACGGATACACAAATTATCTGAAGCCACCTCAGAAAGTAAAAAAGATGGGTACTTCTAAGATGGCTGCAGGGTGAGAAACAGGATAATTACAACTTTCCCAGTAGAAAAACTGAAAATGTCATACAAGAAAGCCAGTAAGAAGA
This sequence comes from Protopterus annectens, assembly GCF_019279795.1. NCBI lineage: Eukaryota > Metazoa > Chordata > Ceratodontiformes > Protopteridae > Protopterus > Protopterus annectens. Next base: position 1,249,820,971 of record NC_056729.1, read on the forward strand.
TATAATTTTTAGTAATATTCAATTACTGGCTACTAAATGCACTAATTGTGTACCAACAAAGAAGAAATTCTGACAAAATAAGTGAAAATCAACTAGGAAAGAAGCAAAACACTCTGGTTCAGAACAACTTTGCAGCTGTTCTGCTAAAAGCTATTCAAGTTTCAGTTTAAAACCTGGGAATAACGTCCAGTAATTTAGAGGAAATGTGCTCAGAGGTGCTTAACATAAATGAGATATACTGGTTGATTATATAAAATCAACTAAAAAAACTTCTCCAAAGCTGACTTTGGGCTCCTAAAAACAGAGGTGGCTAACTTCACGGCACCTATGCCAATGGAAAATAGCTGCATGACTGCGGAATCATGCAGCACTGTACGAACATGTACATAAATGCATGGAACTAGCCATACCCAACAGAACCAAGACGCTCTCATCCAAAAAAAAAGGAAGCCAATTTGGTGATCCCCTGCCATTAATTAAGTCTACAATAGAAGGAAGAAACTGTTGCAGAAAAGAGTGAAGTCCCAAGACTGGAAAAGCACCGTTATTAGCCTCAACAAAGTTGAGATCCCTCATCAAATCCTCTAAAGCCTGCAATGAAGGCAGAATTGCAGCAGACGCTAAAAACAATCACAAAGCCTTCTATAGTTGTATCAAGAACCTACTTGGCAATACCCATATGTGCTCTGAGTTACTGCACAGTGGTACCTCCTATACTGAGCCAACAGATATTGCCAACATACTGGCTGACAAATTCAGTGCCAACTTTACCACCCCCTCCAAAGAACCAATCACAGAACTGGAATGCCAGGCACTCAGCATTACTGCAGCACATTTTAAAGTTGCATTGTCCAAGGCCAAGAATACAGCTTCCATGAGACCCGATAATATCACTGGCTGCGTTCTGCACGAAATACAAAGCAAACTGGCACCACATCTGTGTGCCCTGTTCAGTCACAGCCGAACCTCAGGCTTTGTTCCTACCAAATGGCGCACTGTTAGTCATCCCTCTCCATAAAGGGAAGCAACTACAGACCCTGGAAATTATTGCCTCATTAGCCTGACAAGTCTGATATGTAAAGCTATGGAGCGCATCATCTTGGACCTGATTAAATAGGAAATCTCCAAACTCTAGACCCCACGCAATTTGGCTTTGTGAAAGGGAGATCATGCCTGCTCAAGTTGGTTGACTACTTTGAGTCGGTCACCAGGGCTATGGATGAAGGTGAGGCAGTGCATACAGCCTACCTCGATCTCTCCAAGGATTTTGATACCATTCCTCACTCAAGAATTATTGATAAACTCATTAAGCTACACATCAACTCCTATATCACTAGGTGGGTTGCAAATTGGCTCACAGAGCACACAGTGTGACAGTAGTAGACTCCTCGCTGACCAGTCACGAGTGGAGTCCCACAGGGATCTGTCCTAGGTCCTGTTCTGTTCAGCATCTACTTCTCAGAAGTCCAGGCCAACACAAAGGGACTCTGGCTGACCAAGTTCACAGACTACTGTAACCTGGGAGGCATTAACTCCCAAAGTGATGCAAATATCCTACAGAAAGGCCTCGCCGAGACCAATGACTGGTGTGAAAACCATGGCCTTAAGTTTAATGCCAAAAAATGTGTTGTCATCCCCTTTGGTAAAAACTCTGTTCCCACTAATTACCACATCGATGGGAGCCCACTGAACAGTGAAGGTGTTGAGATCTGGGGACATAGGTTGACAGCAATCTGTCCTTCGACCACCACATTGCCACTGTGGTCAGAAGGTAATGAGATGTGCCACATAGGACTAAGGGTTTTGCATCCAGGAAGAGGTCATTGTCTCACTACTCTTCCCTCATTAGACCAGTCATTGAGTATAATGCCACATTTGGCATGTACCTCACTAGACACCTGCAACAGCCGGAGAGGCCTCAGAAGTACCTCACAAAGAGGATCCTAGGTATTAAACACATGTCCTACATGGACAGACTCGAAAGACTCCAGTTATTCTGTCTCGTATCGCCTACGTGGAGGCGATCTTTGCCTGACTTACAAAGTCATGTCTGATCCAGCTCTGTTAGAAGTGCTACTTCTAAAGAAATTCCAATCCCAACACACCACATGCTCCAGAGACTTCAACCTCATTACCACAATCAACAGAACATGCTGAAGGGGCAGATTCCTCACCCAGAGACTGCCCGTGCTCTGGAATAGATTTCCCATACATGTCAAGCAGAGCACCTCGCTGTCCCTCTTCAAGAGAAATCTTGATGAGTAGATGGGTAATAGAAAGTTCACCCTGGTGATCACTCCAGTGGCTCTACTTGATAGACACTGGGAACTAATGTCGGGCGGCACAATGCCATGGCACTTCTATGGGCTAGGTTTGTAAAGGCTTCAGGGCCATTAGCCTAGTATACACCTAGGAACCAACAAAAGGCTGGAAAAAGTAGGAGAATTTTTAAGTAGCTATTCAGATTAGCTACTAAAACGCAGAGAATGAATTTAAGGAAAGACTGGCTGAACATAAGACGTCTTAAAAGTTTTTTATAAAAATAGTAGAGTTAGAAGAGACTATGCAGATGGAAACTGTTATACTAGAGAAACTCAAAGGACCAGACTGTATACATTTTGAGAGCATACAAACAAGCAAATGAACTGGTGTTGCACTGCAGGTTTTGTTAAGTGAAAGGGCACACTATATGCATGCTCTGAATCTGGCCATTAGAAAGCACCCAAGACCTGTATTAGTAAAGATGCATTTATACCAGAAGAAAGAGCTGCTTCTAACCAAACTGAAGCAGAAGAGAAGTACTATGTGGGGGTACCAAAGCAGTTGTAGCAACTTTTATCCCAGCAATCGTGGAATGCCAAGAGGGCTTGTGTGAGATTCAAGCTGCTATGTTATTTTTTTTCCTGGAGAATCAGACAGTTTTGCATGCAGAACAAGGCTATTGGGGAAATGTGGCCAACAAAGAGTAAGCCAGCAAGCTCAAGGAGATATCTTCTATTTTCTGACAATAAGAAAACCCATACAGAGGCTTTACATACACAGACTCCACATGCATGTAATTCCATATAAACTGCAGAAAGAGGCAATTCTGGGCACATTTAGGGTGCTGAGACGAGCACGCTCGTCTACCATCAAAGACTGAAACACTTGTACTATATTCGTGAATTCTAGTTACATACTGACTTGGGAATGGGGTCCATTCCTGTCATGGAATTAGAAACCCATAACACTTGGAGGAATTAAACTAAGAACTGCAGCGCAGATGACTACAACTAGGAGCCATAATCGAAACTCCTAACTATGTGGACATCCTACAAAAGGGCCTCACTGAGACAGATGCCTGGTGTCAAAGCCATGGCTTCAAGCTCAATGCCAAAAAGTGCATTGCCATCCCCTTTGGTAAAAACTCTGTACCCATGAACTACAACATGGGCGGTAGTATACTCTGTACCGAAAGTGTGATGAGACCTTGGGACACATGTGGACAGTAGTCTCTCCTTTGATAATCACATCGCCATAGTAGTCAGGAAATCCTTCTACATGGCACACCTCATCACAAAAGGCTTCTCATCCAGAAAAAAAGGTCATTGTTCCCCACTACTCATCCCTCATTAGACCCATTATAGAGTACAACGCCCCTTTTGGTATGTACCTCACAAGGCATCTACAACAACTGGAAAGGCAGCAGAAATACCTCAGAGGATTACCGGCCTCAGACAGATGCCCTACGCAGACAGTCTCAAAAAATACCAGCTTTACTCAGTAGCATATCGCTTACTAAGAGGTGATCTCTGCCTAACATACAAAGCTATGTCAAACCCAGAGCTGTTGGACATGCTACACTTAAAGAAATCCCAATCCCTACGAGCTACACGCTCTAGGGACCTAAACCTTGTCGCCACAATAAATGGAACATGCCAGAGGGATAGATTCCTGTCCCAGACACTTCCCATACTCTTGAACAGACTACCTACCTATATCAAACAAAGCTCCTCATTAGCACTCTTCAAGAAAAATCTTGATTGGATGGGAAATTCACCCTGGGGATCACCTCTGTCGACAGTGGCACAGGAAAATAATTTTCTTGGGTGGCAAAAGCCCCAGGGTACCTTTTTGGTTGGGCTTGTATAGGCCCCAGGGCCGATAGCCTAGTACCTACCTATGAAGAACCTTTGCCAATGAAACATTTTCATTGTTTCAAAGTAAAATGCTTGAGCGATAGAAAAAATGTCCAGAAGTTGACTAAAAGAGTCAGGAGTACCTCTGTCTTTAACCAGATCAGTATTTGGAATTTAAGATGCTCAGGAAGACGACCAACAACAAGATGAAATTAGTAAAAAAAAGCAGGAAAACAGTCGAGCATCAATCCAGTTAGGTACAGTTTTTAGACATGTTGAACTGTGGTTCTGCTGTAACAAGTACCTGAAAAAAATGGAAGTTTGTTGACTGTTAAACTGGCTGGAATAACTAAATTATAACCTCCTTTTATTTCATTAAACTTTAGAAGGACACTGAATGAACTTAAGAATTAACTGTAGGTAAAGCAGTTTTGCTCTTAATCATTTGTAGAAAAATATAATTTAACCTGCAATTTGTAGAAAAATATAATTTAACCTGCAATTTATATCAGTAAAGTAGTTCTGTATTTTATGCAATCAAAAGTATTTTAATTGTGAGGTGAGGGGGTTTATCAATGAGTACTGCATGTGATAGTGATATTAAAGTAAGAAAGTACTTGTTCTTTAGATGCAATGAATCAGGATGCTTTTTCTTATATGTAATGTATAGAGAAGTTGTGTACTTTAATGCTGGATTCTTTTCATCCTAGACCATACAATATGACTGATGGGTTCCACAAGCCACTTGTTGGATCTGTTAGTGCTACAAGCTTCAAGTTCATTAAGATCTTTTCCCCTGTCATAATTCTCTTGGGCTGTACTGTCCTCCAAGCAAGTTTCCTGTGAACCATAAAAATCCATAGCTGATAGTGGAGAGATGGACACGAGTTTTTCAGTAGTCTGCCAGGTCCTCAGTATACTGAAAAATTGGAAGGGTGTGGAATGAAACGTCACATCAGATGGTCTAGGATGAAAGGATCCAGCATTATGGTAAATACATAACTTCTTTATCCTCATCATCCTGTCTGTCCACTGATGGGTCAGAATCCCAAGCTACTTGAATACCTGGAAGACATCATGACAGGATACCCTTCAGGACCGTTGCCCCAAAAGATGCCTGGGATCTGGACAATATGTCCAACTTGCAATGTTTAGCAAAGAAATGCAATGTAGAACAAGCTGCTGTAGTAGAGATTTCACCCAGAGGAATTCCTGAAAAAGTGTCATGATCTTTTAGAATGTACCTTTGGTTTGCTTGACAGATGTTTTATATTGTGAAGAATATGCAAATGAAATACACTCAGATAGCCATCTGCAAACATTTTGTGCTAGTCTGTTGAAAGTGAAGGAGATTAATATCTGTTTATCCTTCCTAAAAAGCTTTGATCCAGTGAAGGTAGAATGTGAGCAGTCTGTGAGTCCGGTGTGTAAAGAATATATTCTACCTCAGAGTGGTTGGGGAAGAAGACATGTGAATGTATGGGCTGGTTCAAGTTATCTGCTGTGACAACCTTGCAGACAAAAGAAGTGTTAGTCCTGATAAAAAAAAAAATGTGTCTGAAAAATTAAATATGGAAGACTGGAAGACGGAGCTTGCAGTTCTGAAACCCTTTTGGTAGATGTTATTGTCTCGAGCGAAAGAGTTTTTCTTGACAGAAATTGTAGCTGTGCATATGAAGATGGATCAAAGGACACTCTAAGTTTTCTAATAGAAAGCTGAGGTCTCAAGGTGGAACAGGATCCTTAATAGGAGGTTAAAGTTGAAAGGTTCCTTTTAGAAAGGCCTTGTCTGGTTTGTAAAAAGCAATGGAATGGGCATCCATGCCACTGTGGAAATTTGAAATAGAACCTAATTGCACCTTGGTTGTAGAATAACTTTATCCTTGGTCAAACAATTCTGAGAGAAATTGCAAAATTTCTGGAACAGAGACTCCGAGTTGAGCACTCGTTGATAGACCCACTTAATATTGAAAGGAAGGAAGGATCACAGTTGGCTTTTGATGCACAGACTCTTTGAAAGGTGCCTCGGCCCTGAATCCAGCAGTGGCAAAACATGGACTGAGGAAGGAGCAAGTAGGGACACCCCAATATATCCTTGAAACAGAGTTGGATGGAATGACACCCATTTCAATCTATCTCTTCAGCAAAGCTCTCATCATTCATTCCCAGTCCATATCACTGGTATTCCGGAAAGACTACAGTGAGGACATGGAAGGTTGTCGAGGCATAAAGCAAGGCAGTTTCTGTTCAAAATAGTCTGTTGATGGCAGACTTTGGTGACCCATCTGGTATAACAATGATTGGCACCATAGATGGAGTAGTTCATGAAGGCTCCTTTGCTCCGGATGCTGAAGGGTCTGAATCCATTCTGAGTACCTGTTATTGTTGAAGGGCTGGCATCAATCAACTTCTGTTTCTTGGTACCTGGATCTCTGCTTATCTCCTCTCTTTCCTAGGTTTGATGGACATTGAGTTTGGGTGAGGCAATGTCTTCACAATTATTTTGTTGAGTCAGCTAAAGGCCTAGGCCCAAAGACCTTGCATATGGAATAATCTGCAGTAAGGTATTCCAGCCGCAGGCATATTGTGCAAAGATCATGTTCCCTGTGCAGAATATTATGGACACACTTGGTGCATTTCCAAAAGTTCCTTTCAGGTTTCTCTTGTCTATACATAACTAGGGGAGAACTGCTATTCAGAAACGGTGTATGGATAAACTATTCAACAAAAGGAAAAAAGTCAGCAATTACAACAACTATAAAATAAGTGGAAACAGCCACTCTAACAGAATAAAAGTATATAGAAAGTATACCTACTGTTCTAAAGCAAATATCTATAGCAATTTTGTTTATATATAAGCAGACATCATGTTAAGTTACACAAGTATTACAGCAGGAAAACTTCTATAAAAAAAATATCAAATGAGCTTCTATAATGCAACCAGAATGGATAAAAGGTGCATATTTAGTAAAATAAAGACAACGGAAGTTGTGTACTTAACAAAACCATTTGTCTAAGCAGTAAAACGTGAAATGAGATCTGCAGAAAATACAGCCCAAGTGGATAACTATAGGGAACATATCTTAAAGGAGTACAAGATTTTGTATACAAAGCTGGATCAGCTCCAACAAGTGTCCAAGTACTCGTCAGATGGACAGGATGAGAAGGGTCCAGGCTATGAGAAGGGTCCAGGCTTTACAGTGTAACAAAATAGAAAAACATGCAAATAAGCAAGTTAAAGTTACTTGGACTGCTGGGGAAATAGAGGCATGCTGACATATTATTTAAAAGATGATTTCCTTTTGATTTTATAAAGGTGGATTCCTAGGCTACTGTTCTTAGCTAAAACTACAGACAAAGGTCTTTCTAAGCAAAAAGGCGTGAAAAACAAGAGAAAATGATGGCAAACATGGCAATGGTAGTTTTTTCTTGCATTTGCAAAGGTATTAGTTTTTTTTTTTTTCATTTAGCACTTTCTTTTACTTGATGACAAGCAGCCTGTAGGCACAGGCAGTCAATCATGAAAGGTCTGAACAGTATGTTCTGAGTGAAATCTAAAAGGTACAATGTAATTAACTTTAAAAAAAAGATACTGGTAAGTAGATCAGTAAAAACAAATGAAATTTGAAACTGTGGGAAGTGAATAGCTATACATGTATTTGCCTTCCCAACAGCCTTAGAACTTTAATACTTTTAAAGGGCAGCCAGTACAGTTTTCTTTCTTAAAATGTTACCAAAAGCATGCAAATTGTTTTTCACATCTGCGAGGGGAATAAAGATGAGGTAAGAACAAACAGCATGGGAATGCAGCTGCTAAATATCTGCATTAGCATGCTTAACCTTAACTTTAGAACAGGCAATGTCTGTGAATGTAGTCATCAGTTTTGGCCACTTGCTCCAGTTTGGAAGGGTAATCTTCCTTTTTAGAAAGTGTATATAGTTTTGTGTTTACTGATAAAAGGGGATGGCATTATTTTATTTAACTGTATGTAGCTTTTTGTTTTTGTTTTTATTTCAGCAAAACTCTTGAAAATCTTAAATTGTGACATGGGCTCAAACAGAAATAAGAAGCAACTGCATACAATATCAACCTGCAAAACAGTGTGTGCATGTAAACTGAGAGAGGGAAGCATATTCAAAAGAACTACCAGATATATGTGAGAGTAATAGCTTTTTATTTTATACTTTAATTGGTGCCCTACTGCCTGCTGATCATCAGCTCCTCACTATCTATTGGCACATTTGTACAGCATGGGGTAAGAGCTGTTACAGCCTATTTGTTCCCAATGAGGCAAGAACTGACCATGGACCCATCATCATGGCAGCCATTAGAACAGTTTGATATATACAAGGCCTAGCCCCACCTCCTGGTGGTGATGCTGCCGTGGGTCTACCAATGTCCCTAATACAGAGGTGAGCCCACTCCTTAACATGCTTGTACAAGGGCTACCACACTAGCTTGTGTGGCTCCACCCATGTCCCTTCACCAGGGGCCTGTTCTCTGGAGGAGCAGCCCATGCCACTCCCCTGGAAGGCAAGATAATCACAGGGAGAGGAGCCACAATTACCCTCCTTCCCAGTCAAGTGCACCAACATAACTTTCATATCCCAAGCTCACCCCCTCCCCAGCTCTTCCAGCTTCCTGAGTCCATTACTTGATCTAGGACTACCTACCTACATTCAAATCTTTTAATTCACGGTGACCTGACTATCCTTTCTAGAGGTGATTTGTTTAAAATGTCATAGCACCAGTACAAACTATACTATCTAAGAGGGCTGTCTGTTCCCTACTAACAGCGACTCCTTGTATATGACATTTGTACCAAGATGAATGAAAACAGATCCCTACTTACATTAATGCATTCAAAGGTTTGTCTCGCATCTTCAAATTTTGCTCCTATACCACAGTCAGGACTTCCCTTTGTGCTACAGAGTTGGGCTGAAGTAATAGTTTTTATCAGAATGACCACTTTGTCACTATTAATGTGGAATGTAAATGACCTCAAAGGCATAGATAAAAAGCAAAGCGTATTGAGCTATAATGGGCAGTGTAGGATGCAAATAGTGTTACAGGAAGCCAATCTGGATAGAAATGTACCTGCAAATTTTAACAAAAAAAATGATTTTGGGGTGAACATTTAGAAGAATATCAGGGACCAAGGAAAAGGAGAGTAATGATATTGATTGCGTGAGGGGTTCCAATAATGAAACAAGGAAAAGGGGCAATAAAAGTAGAATCGTGGAAGTTGAGGGGTTATTGGTAGGGGAGTAGGATAATGCAGGCTTGTATTTATAGTCCACCTAAAACTACAATTATGGAGCTAAGGATTATTTTTGGAGACATAATACGTTTTCAGCAGGGAACATTTATGGGTGGGGACTAGAACTTGTTTTACAGTAGTAAGGATGTGTCAGAGAGAGCTAGAAGAAAAAATGCAACAAAAGAGGGTAGATTTATGAAGATGTATATCTCAATATTTGGTATAGATTATATGAATTCTTTAGCAGACAAAATGAATATATTCTCCTTCAAGATACAATAATTGGGATAAATTAGATAAATTATATTTCACAGAAATACATACATTTGGCTTAACGCTTTGAGACTAGTCCAATAACTATATCAGGTTATACAACTATAAAAATTAGGAAAAAGATGCACAGTAATAATATAAAAATAAGATATTGATGCTTTCCTACTTACCTGTTGGAGAGAGGAGTTTAAAGAATGAGTAGCGGATATGATTCAAGAACTATAAGGAAACCTGGAAATCACTTCAAAAGTGATAGCAAGTGAAACAAAATGAAAATGCAGTTTGAAACATAAATGAGAGAGAAATACATATGGGAAACTGGTAACAGGAATTTAATTGGGATGACAAAGCATTACAGAAGTACGAGAATTTCACAGTACAAGAAAAGGAACAACTGAAGAGAACTAAGCAAAAATTTAGGGAGTATTTGGAAAACATGCATGATTTTAAAAAAAACTGCCTTTTGGGGGGGGGGGACTAAAACTGCAAGTACAATGGCTTAAGCAACAGAAAGTAGAAATAACTTAAGAAGCCTATGACAATAAAAATACACAACATCTTTAGAGGTATTAGAGATATTTTGTCAACTGCATGAAAACTTTGGGTTCACCAAGAAAAGGTACAATTGAAATATATATATCAAATATTTAGTTATGTCAAAGTTAGGGGAAGATGAGGCTCTGCTAAGATAGGAAGAGAGAAAATAAAAACCGTTATGTGCATCAACATGGAAGTTTCCAGAAATGAATGGTATTACTGTAGAAATTTGAAAGTCAGGAGTGAAGACCGTGATAAAGATCTGGAAAGCTTTGCTTAACACTATATTAAAAGGGGGGGGGGGGGTACCAGTATTTTGGAAGAAACTGTGGCAGCTGTATACCAAAAGAGGGTAATGATCCCTTCAGATCTTGCTTCATATATATATATATATATATATATATATATATATATATATATATATATATATATATATAGGCCCATTTTAATTTTAAGCTATGATTATAATGTGATTGTCTACAGCAAAGAGAATGGCAAAGATGATATAAAGATTGACATATGAATCTGTGTGCTTTTGTGGGGTGGAGGGTGGTGATGGCAAACATCTGACAACATTAATAGAACAATGAAGAGGTAGAGGAAAAAGGATTAAAAAACTGCTATTGTTGAGCCTTGGTGGAGTGAAAGCGTTTCATAGAGCCAGTTGGAATTTTATGACAAGGAAAATAGTAGCATTTGTGTTTCCTGACAGGATAATAGGGTTCATAAGGTGGATATATCAAGGATAGGAGACAAAAAATTAAGGTGGGAGAGCTCCTTTCTGACTATCTGTGTTTAAACAGAAGAACTGGGCAGGAATGTCCTCTCTTCTCACTGTTGCTTACATTACATATCTGAGCCATTATCAAAGAAAAATACCGATCCTTAAATTCAAGGATATAACTGGTATGGTAGTTAAGAAAAGTTGAGCATTATTTGCAAATGATAATGTTTTGTACTTGATAAATTTGTAAAAGAATATTTCAGTGTTGACATTTTAAGATTGTTTCAAGTCCTTTTGAGATATGAAATAAATGAAAATAAAACAAATATGAAGTGGTAAGCTATGTATCCACACATGTATTGATTCAGCAGTAATTAGAAGTTATGTACTTACCATAACGTTCCATCTGAGTAGGTGTATTCATTTGTCTGCAACCTGTGGGTATGGATCCGATATCGGATCCGAACCGGCATGGTTATCCAGCTATGGATCCGAGCTCCTAGCTCCTCCCCTCACCCATAATGCCCTGCTCTCCCTACATGACCTCAGATTGAGTTTGCCCTGTATCAAATACCCTAATAAAGGGTAACACATTCTATGCAGGAAACTGACAAGGCCAGGGGGATAGGAGGGCGGGATGGTTGCAGACAAATGAATACACCTACTCAGATGGAACGTTATGGTAAGTACATAACTTCTAAATCTGAAGTAAGAGATTCATTTGTCAGCAACCTGTGGGACAGAGTCCCCAGCTACCTGAATCTTGGGCGGCCGTCATGGAAGGATATTCCGGAGCACTGCGGAGCCAAAGGATGCTCTACCTCTAGACGTGATATCCAGCTTGTAATGAGAAATAAAGGTATGAGATGAAGCCCAAGTGGCCGCTGAACAAATGTCATCCAGAGGTATCCTAGCCTTAAAGGCTGCTGAGGTAGAAACAGACCGGGTTGAATGAGCATGAACTCCGTCCGATGCGGGCCTCCCAGAAGCTTGGTAAGCTAATAGAATACACTGGGAAATCCATCGTGACAAGGAGACTTTTGAAATTGGTTTACCCAGATTGAATTTGGCAAAGGAAACTTAACAACTGATCGGATTGCCTGTGACCAGCTGTCCTGTTAAGATAAAAACGAAGCTGCCTGTGGACATCCAATGAATGCAGCTTGTACTCGCCTTTGTTCTGATAATGAGGAAAGAAAACTGGGAGGTTGATGGACTGATTAATGTTTGCTTCTGAAGCTACCTTAGGAAGAAAAGAGGGATTGATCCTGAGGTACACACGGTCCGGATGGAAGATCAAGTAAGGCGGCTTTATGGAAAGGGCTTGAAGTTCCGAAACTCTTTTGGCTGAAGTAATGGCTACTAAAAATGCAGTCTTAAGAGATAAGAATTTTAAATCTACAGTGGCCGCAGTCTCGAAGGGGGGAGCGGTCAAGGCCTGAAGAACCAATGAAAGATCCCATGGTGGAACCGCCTGTTTGACAGGGGGTCTAAGCAGAAAGGTGCCTTTTAGGAAGATTTTACATAACTTGGCAGACATAAGAGGTCCAGAGTCATGACCAACATGATAATGAGAAATGGCCGCTAGCTGAACTTTGACCGTGGAACTACTGGCGCCATCATTAAAAAGAGTGGTAAGGAAATCTAGGACCACGGGAAGAGGTACCGTGAAGGGATCTAGACCTTGCCGTTCCGCGCAGATGGAGAATCTCTTCTATTTACTGCGGTAAGTTTTTCTGGTAGAGGGTTTATGCACCGCTACCAGGATAGCCTTAACGGGAGATGAAATACCGGGAGTCCTAATTAGGAGTGGAACTGGAGCAGCCAAGCAGTTAGCTTCAGGTTGTCCAGGTTCGGAGATGGTAGGTTCGATGGGTGTTATCAGATCCGGGATGGGATCTAGAATCCAAGGTGGATTCACTGAGTGAGACCTTAGGTAAGGGAACCAGATCTGCCGAGGCCAGAATGGGGCTATGAGGATCATTCTGCACCCCAACCGAGAGGCTTTCTGAAGAACCTGGAGCATCAGAGGTAGAGGGGGATATGCGTACAGAAGACCGGGGGGGCCAAGCATGCACCAGAGCGTCAATCGGGAGATCCCCTGGTGGAGGGATTAGAGCGAAAAAACTGTCGCACTTGGTGTTTAAGGGGAAGAAAAGAGATCGCAACAAGGAGTTCCCCACCGTGCGAAGATACGTTTCGCTACTTGAGCATTGAGAGACCACTCGTACGGGGAGAGAATGGTGCGACTGAGTTTGTCCGCAAGGATGTTGGACCGACCCGGAATATGCTTTGCGATGAGAAAGCGGTTGGTGATCATCGCCCATTCCCACACTCTCATGGCTTCCCGACATAAAGGGTAAGACCTGGTTCCCCCCTGTTTGTTTATGTACCAGACCACTGACATATTGTCCGATTGAATCGCAGTTGTTCCCAGGGGAAGAAAGGCCTGCAGTGCTTGCAACGCCAAGAGCACAGCCCTCATCTCCAGAACATTGATATGCAGGGAGGTCTCTGAGTTGTTCCACATGCCTTGGACAGTCTGTCCCGCAAAATGCCCCCCCCCCCACCCAAGGCGAGATGCGTCCGTGGTCACTGTGGCAAGGGGGGGAGATGAAGAAAAGGGGCGGCCTCCTAGGAGATCCTCTGAATGGAGCCACCACAAAAGAGACCGCTTGCAAGCCTTGCTGATTGCAACGGGATGATGCAGGGGAAGAGAAAGGTAAGACCATTGTACTTGAAGTGTCCACTGAAGTACCCGCATGTTCAAGCGGGCTAGCGGGAGAAGAGAAATCACTGCCGCCATGGACCCTAGTGCCCTCAGGACCAATTCCGCTGGAACTGAACTGGAGTGGAGGATGGCCAGCACCTGGAGTCGAAGATTCCGAATTCTGTCGGCAGTGAGGAAGGCTCTTAACTTCCTTGTGTCTAACCTGGCACCTATGAAATCTATCAGCTGATTAGGGGCCAGGTTGGACTTTGCTACGTTTATTGTGATACCTAGCCAGGGAGCTAGCTGAAGAAAGGAGTCCCTTGCCAAGGATAGTAGATGCCTTGTTGGGGCGGTGAGAAGCCAGTCGTCCAGGTACGGAAAGACCTGCACCCCCTGAAGCCTCAGGTGGGCCGCAACCACTGCTAGTACTTTGGTGAACACCTTGGGGGCTGTGGTGAGACCAAAGGGAAGGACCCTGAACTGGTAGTGACTGGCTCCCAGCTGGAAGCGAAGAAACCTCCTGGACCGTCTGTCCATTAGTATGTGGTAGTACGCATCCTTGAGGTCTATGGAGCACATCCAGTGATTCTCTCCCAGAAGGGGGAGGATAGATTGTAAAGTGACCATCCGGAACTTTTCCTTGGGAACTGCCAGGTTTAATAGGGACAGATCTAAAATGGGTCTTAGGTCCCCTGTCTTTTTTGGCACTAAAAAGAACCTGGAGTAGAACCCTGATCCGATCCGATCTGGTCTGGGGGGACAGGCTGGATGGCTCTTTTTGGCACTAAAAAGAACCTGGAGTAGAACCCTGATCCGATCCGATCTGGTCTGGGGGGACAGGCTGGATGGCTCTTTTCTTCAGCAGATAGCCAATTTCTGCTGAAGCGGCCTGCCTCTGATCGGGTGGAACGTCTGGGAGGGATTTTGGTTTCGGGACGCAAAGAAAGGGGATTTTGTATCCTCTGGATATGATACGGAGGACCCAGCGGTCTGTTATGGACTCCCATGCCGCTAGGTGCTCGAATGTCCCCGACTGCCTCCAGAGTGGAGCAGTCGGGCAACCCCTCAGGGTTGCTGCGCGGGCCGCTCAGAGAAAGGTTCTCTGGACCTGAAATTCCTGGGAGCCCCTCTGCCCCTGGGGCGGCATCCGCCCTGTCCTCTGCCACGGAAGGACTGGTTGTCCGGAGCGGGTTGGGATTGCTGCGACTTCCGGAACCACATCTTCTTCTGGCCCTTTTGGTTCCTAGAGTAGGACCTCTGGGGCATGGAGAAGCGGACTCCGGCAGACAGCGTCTTCCCGTCCTTCTCGCTCTGGACCAAGGTGTCGCGAACCGTCTTGCCAAAAAGGGCAGAACCATCAAAGGGGGTGTTCGCGAAGGACGCCTTGAAGGGCTCCGTGAAATCGCAATGGCGGAGCCAGGCCTGACGTCTTGTGACTAGGCCTACTCCTGCAGCTCTAGCGGCTCCCTCAGTAGCGTGGGAAAGCAACCGCATAGAGGTATTTGTAACGGACCGAAGAGTGGCCATACGGGTGGAGTGCAACATTTTGTCCTCCTCCGACATGGACTCTGGGGGGGATGCAGCGTATTCTTTAATAAGATCACGCTGCATCCTAATAACATGTGCCAGATAGTTGAGCGCCCTCACTGAGAAGGTCGCTGAACTAAACATTCGCTTCCCCAAGCGGTCCATCATCCGAGACTCCTTGCTCGGAGGATGGACTGAGGGTCTCTCCTGGGTGACTTCCCTCTTGGTGGCTGCTGCCATCAACATGGCATCTACCGGAGGACCCTTACTCCAGTGGGTACGGTCAGCAGGGGGGCTGAGAATCCTGTCTGGCCTTTTGGGAACTGGCTCCACGGTGTCAGGTTCCTTCCACGCCCTGGTGGTAATGAGGTCCACCAGGGGGTCAGCAGGAGGGGACACCCAAGAGGTAGACGGGCCCGCTTCGAATGCCTCCAAGAACACGGACTCGTCCGAAGAAGACTTTGGGGCAGACCACCCACCTCTTATACGAAGCATTTCCATGATGTCTCCAAAGGAGACCTCCTCGGGGGGTGATCGTGGGGAGCCTTCCCCTTCCTCCAAGTCCGTGTCTTCAGTTAAAGACTCGGGGGAGTCTGTGTGCCTCCTTTTACACGTGTGCTTGCGAGGTGCCTCCTCGGGGGGGGGGCTGTCCGAGGAACCTTTGCACGCAGTGTCTAGTTCCACAGGAACTGCTTGGGGCATCAAAACAGGCTGTCCCAGTGGCCGGGTGATGGAAGCCTGACCCAGAGCAGATGGAGTGCGGGACGGAGCCGAAGCAAGTGCCGGGGGTCCGGATGCCCTCAACAGAGCCCTCTCCACTACATCAAAAGCCGGGAGCCGCCTCGACCAAAGGATCCGACAGTCGGCTCCCCTCGGATCCGAGAGTGGATCGGAGCCGGCGCCGAGCCTCGGATCCGAGGCCAGTGCGCCCGACACGGACGGCGCCGAAGGCACACTGAGTCCCTCTGATCCGAAACTCGGGCTAAGGCTCCGAGAGGTCGGATCCGACACACTCGAGGGCAGGGTCGGATCCGAAGTAGCCAGTACTATCTGAGCCGACCCACCCCCGGCTCCAAAGCTGCCCGGCTCCGAGCGCTCCGAACCCGGGTAGTGGGTTGGAGAAGGAGCTATGGGCTTGAAAAAGGGGGTCGAGCTCCCCCCCGGGGGGGGGGGAGGCAGGAGCACTCCCATCTGCGTCTGGGCCTGGATGAACCTTTGCATCATCCAGTCCAGCTCGGCATCTGAAAGACTATAAGTAGACCTCGAAGAGGCTACCGAGGTAGACCTGGAGTACCGCCTCGATAGCCTCTAAGGAGGTCAGGTCTCCTCCTCCTCAGGTCCCGGTGAAAAGGTCGGGGACCGGAGCCGAGGAGTAGGAGAACCAGTAGCTAGAGAGGCCGGAGGAGAAGCCCGCTTAGCCGGCGGGGCCAAGACTGAGGTCTCGGCCCGCCGCTTATGGTGCTTCTCTCTCCGGTCCTTCTTCCTAGCTTCCCTGTCCTCCGAACCCGTAGAGGGAGGTTGAGTCCCAGGAGGAGGAGCGGGAGCAGGTACCGCAGGAGTGGTAACTACCAACGGGGCGGAGGCCGAAGCAGAGTCCGGGGGCAAAAGTCCCGCCAAGACCAGCTTCGACCTCCGCTCCTTCAATGCCCTGGGGTTGAATCCTGCACAGATTGAACATCCAGAAGTGAGGTGTTCAACCCCAAGGCATCGAACGCACCAAGTGTGGCCATCAGCAGGGGACAGCTTATGGCCACACTCTGAGCATTTTGAGAAAATCACCTTTGGGGCTTCTGACTTTTTTTAACAGAAAAAAATATATAAACTAACAAGTTAACCAAAGTTAACTACTCAGACCCACTACAGGCCCCAAAGACCACGCACACACAACTACGCTACCAGCGGGGGGAGGGAATTACACAAAAATTTTAGTAAATTAACCAAAAACAGTTTAAAAGTATGGGAAACCTAAAACTTTCATACAAATATACTATTTAAAGATCGAAAAAACCCTTAGAAAATAACAAATTTCCACTTAGCTGTAGGAGCTCAAAGATCAAGCTGTCACCATGAACGCGGCAAACTAGGTCTGAGGTCATGTAGGGAGAGCAGAGCATTATGGGTGAGGGGAGGAGCTAGGAGCTCGGATCCATAGCTGGATAACCATGCCGGTTCGGATCCGATATCTGATCCATACCCACAGGTTGCTGACAAATGAATCTCCTACTTCAGATCCACAGTTATGGGGTTGTGATAAGATGAAGTATTTAGGAGTATGGATTAAAAAGGATTCTATTATGACAACTAAGGACAAGTGGGAAAGAGACTAAACAGAAGACAGTGCAAAAATTGAGAAACTTGGAGCTCTTGAATATGGATGTGGATAGTAAGATACAAGCAGTGAAAACATATTTATTCCCTTCAGTGTTGTATATAGATTAGGAGTATATTTATTAACCACAGGAGAAATTGTAGATTGTAATTTATAAAACAGTTAGAGTTAAAGGAATGTATTTGGGTGTGGAAGAAGGCAGATTCTCACCACATGACGAGGTGCTTTAGGGTTAATAGAGTCTAGTTGCACTTTAGAGGTAAACATTTAAGGCTTGTAGATGGATCTCAAGAAGAAGGTTATAAAGCTGAGTGGGGAAAAAATATGATAAAACTGGGGATAGATTCAATGTAAATGACAAACTAGGATTTTGGATGAGAGTCCCTTACAGAGAATAACAATACAGAATATTATAAAGTAGAAAATATTCTAAGAACTAAAGCAGTGTGGGAATGGAGAAATTTTATTTTACCAGTAGTGGTGTTTGCATGTATGGATATAGAAAATAGGCAAGAGGGGGACTGGAATTTACTGGAATAACCACAGGAGAAATAAATATCAGGAAGGAAGGGTAATAGATTGGGATGAGGCTTAGCAGACGTTTGGACTGCACGTTAGAGACTACCTTCCTTATTCAGGGGCTGATTACACACAAGAAAATTGATAGGGGGATGCTAAATAAAAGACCTCTCTGGTAGATTTTTAGTTGTGTTTAGAATAGAAGTTGATGTTTAAAATAAGCTAATTAATACTGCATACAAAACATGGCATGATAACTATAGTAATCAATCAAAGGAGGTTAGAAAAAGTTGAGAAGACAATGTAGAAAGAAACCATGGAAAGAAATTTGTAAGGCTCCCAAGTAGTCAACAAAATTAAAAAGATTTCAGATTCTTACATGGAAGAATGTGCTTAGGTATTCGTATACCACAAGCAGACTTCAGTGGATTTTTCCTCTGGTAGAATGCTGTGTGGAACTAAGGAAATGATTCTTTAGAACTGGGATAGAAGATCTAAATTGCCTAGACATTATAATGTCTTACTAAGTTTAATGCTACAGGCCAACACAAAAACAATTACTAGAAAACAGAAATCAAAATCTACATCCAGTGTAAATTAAGTTCTGAATATAATAAAGGAGATAAAAGAATTGGAGGTGGGATCCTTAGAAAAGTGAGCAAACTTAATAGAATTAACTGGAAATTGTGGGGACAATACATGCATATACATATGTTAGGAGTGATGTTCATAGGCACCTAGATAGTTACTAGGCTAGTGATTTGTGAGGTGCTTCGGAAGCCTAGCAATGTATTCCAAATAAGTGTCTAGCATTAGTATTTTAAGTATGGTTAACCCAAAGCCCCTTGTATTATGACCGCAAATAGCCCAGTGCAGGCAATTATTTACATGTTACCAGTGTCCATAACGGATGAGTTCCAATCTGGGATGAGAAAGAAGCTACGTTATGTACTCACCATAATGTTCCATCTGTGTTGTCTGTTTTCATTCTTCCTTAACAGATTGGTTCAGATCTGACTTTTTTACAGCTCATGGATACAGAAAACTTTTGAGCACGTCCCTTACCTATAATGCCCTAGTCCTCCATCATACTTCAGATCTTGTTTGCTTATCGTTTGCTTATTAGGAACTAATTGATGAGCATTATATGAGATTGGTTCCTTTAGCATCTTCTCATCTTTCCAGAAGTCGCAAACAAAATGGTAGGGGGTTGGAGGGATGAAAGTTGATGAAGAATGAAAATCGACAGCACAGATGGAATGTTATGCTGAGTACATAACTTCTTTATCTGATGTCAATTTTCATTAATTTCTCAACAAATGGGACAGAGACCCCAACCACCTAAATCCCAAGAGTGGTCTAAGGAAGGATATTGCTGAGCACCGTTGAGCCTAAGGGTGTTACTCCACTAGAGACTAGATCCAATTTGTAATAAGCAATAAAGGTATGATTATTAGCCCAAGCTGCATCTGCACAAACACCATCCAAGGAAGATCTGGATACAAATACAGATGAAGGTGCCATAGACCTGGTGGAATGAGCTTTTGGTGGTTTTGGCAAAGACATACCCAATTTATTATAAACAAATGTAATACAAACATTAACCATTTGGCCAAGGCCACTTTAGTAACTGGCTTGCCCAATATGGATTCCAAAAAAGAAACAAATAATTGATCTGATGTTCTGACATTTTCTGTCCTATGTAAATAGAAACGTAACTGAACATCTAGCAAGTGTTAACATATATTCTCCTTTGTTCATGAAATTTGGAAAGAAAACTGCAAGACTGATTGATGTTGGATTCTGACACTTCCTTAGGAAGGAAGGATGGGTTGATTCGTATTGATACCCTATCACTATGAAAAATTAAATAAGGAGACTTAGAAGATAGAGCTTAAAGCCTTGGACTCTTCTAGCAGAGTTTATAACTACTAAAAAGTTGTCCAGGTTAAAAATTTTAGTTTACCTTTTGCTGATGGTTCAAATGGAGATTGAGTCAAAGCTTGTAAAAGTAAATTCAAATCTCATGGTGGAGTTGGATCTTTAAAATGGGGTCTAAGAAGAAAGGTTCCCCTTATAAAGGCCTTACAAAGTTTTGAAGAAGCTAAGGTGGAATTGTTCACTCCTGTGTGAAAATTAGAAATGGCATCTAATTGTACTTTAATAGTAGAGCAGCTAGCCAGTTCATTAAAAATTGTAGCAAAAACTCAATTACTTTAGGTACTGTTACTGAAAAAGGGTCAGTGTCTTTCTGTTGTGTTCAGAAAACAAATCCTTTCCATTTACTTCTCTAAATCTTCCTAGTGGAAGCTTTATGGGAAGACAAAAGAATGTCACAAACGGAGGAAGAGAGCCTGGGCTGTCTAGCTATCAATGGAAGTGGATAAATCATGTGGTTCAACTTGAGCCTAAAATGTCCAGGTGTATCATGTCTGTTGGGTGAGACAGGAGGTTTGGAATTGGATCCAGAATTTATGGTGGGCAAACTAGATGAGGCCAAAGAAAGGGGAATCAAATATGACAAGGCCAATAAGGGGCAATGAGGATGACTGTGCTCTTCAGTCGAGATGCTTTCTGGAGAAACCTGGGGAGTAAGCATAGAGGAGACTGGGGGGCACAATTGTGGAGGAGACTGTCTCTTGGCGATTTCCCCCCACCCTTAACAGTACACAAAATTCTCATTGTTTCATCCAGTCAGAGGAAAGCAGCAGCACTAAATAAAAAAGCTGCTAGAAAAAAGTAATCCAGAAAGTCCCTCTAGTCCAGAAAGAGTCCAGAACTTACTCAAGATTCTTTTTGGTGCCGAAGACGACCGGGGGCTGAAGATTAATTTTGAATGTCAGCAATCTGAACAAGTCAGTTCAATATACGAAGTTCCGCTTGACACGGTTCAGTCTATTCTGCCTTTCCTGCGCAGGGACGGCTTGATATGCTCCATAGAACTTCAGGATGCATTTTGTCATCTAAAAATGAACAGGTGATCCAGAATATACCTGTGCTTCCAGCTGGGAGCCAGTCATTACCATGTCCGAGCTCTGCCCTTTGGTCTCACTACAGAAGTGGTTGTAGCAGCTCACCTGAGACTGCAAGGATTCCAGGTGTTTCTGTACTTGGAACAATTGGCATCTTCGGATAAAAGTACAAGATTATGTACTCCAGCTGTGCTCCCACCTAGGAATTACCATCAATCACAATAAATCTCAGCTAGAACCATCTCAAATATTAGAGTTCATGGGGCTTTAACACAATATTAGTGACAGCCTCCTTTCCTTTACCAAGAGTACAAACCATATGATTTAAAGTCAAAAAGATAATCCAAAGTTCTTCTCTCTCAGCTCGATTGATCCTTCAAGCATTGGGGGTCAATATCTGCTGCAGTAGTTTTTGTTCTCATGTGGTATCTTGCTAATGGAATTCTTGCGTGGACCCTAGCAACTCGGTGGTCTTTCTTCATAAACCATTGTCCACCCAAATCAAAATTATTCAGCCATGCAAAAATTACCTCTCGTGGTAGATTTACTCTGCTCAGATAATGCAAGGTCACCCCTTCATTTTCCCTCAGCCAAGGCCATGGTGACCACGGACACTTCCCAAATTGGGTGGGGGAGCACTTCTTGGGAAAAACAGTATAAGGCACTTGGTCCCCTGCAGAGGCCAACACGCATATCAGTATCCTAGAAGTGAGAACAGTACTCTTAGCATAGCAAGGCCTTTCAAGACTCTCTGCCTTCTGGGACTATTGAGATTCAGATGGACTATATTAGTGGTATGGTACATCAACAAGCAAGGAGGAACCAGATTTTTACCCCTTGTGTCAATAAACTCAAAGATTGGCAGTGGGCAATTTCATCCAATCAATTACTGATAGCAACACACATTCCGGGGAAATCCAACATGATAGCATGTAAGCCGAGCAGGTCCATTTTATTTCCTCATGAGTAATCTCTCAACATGAAAGTTGCGGAAAAGATATTCCACCAATGGGGGCAACCTTGCTACAATCTTTGCGTCATCCCCTCAAAAAATGCAACAGGTTCTTTGCCCCGATTTCCCCCCCCCCCCCCAACAGGGAAATCACAGAGATGGTCTCCTCCACGATTGGCCCCTCAGTCTACTCTGTGCTTATCCCCAACTCCTCTAATCCTCTGGTTTCTCCAGAAATCATCTCGACTGAAGAGCACAGTCATCCTCATTGTCCCTTATTTGCCTTGTCAGATTGGCTTCCCCTTAATTTTGGCCTAATCTAGGGGCTGAACAGAGGAACTCTGTTCTGCAAGTTCCTTTTTTGCGGCTGCTGCTATGACCATGGCATCTACTGGTGCTCCTTTACTCCAAAATTCGCTACCTTTGGGTAGTGCCAGGATCCTGTCTGTTGTCTTGGGGATCAGCTCAACAGAGTCAGGTTCCTTCCACCCCTGCCGAGAGATCAATTCGATGAGTTCGTTGGCAGACGGAGCCACCCAGGAGGTAGATAGGTCAGATGCAAAGTCTTCCTGGAATACTGATTCCTCTTAGGAAGTGTTGTCAGTAGACCAGCCACCTCTTTGCATGAGGATCTCCAGGATGTTTCCAAAGGAGACATCAGGTGGTCATCTTTGGGACCCTTCCCCCTCATCAAAATCATATCTTCAGTGACTGACTCCTGAGGAGAGTCTAAATGCCTCCTTTTGCATTTTCTCTTGTTGGGGACTTCTTAGTCAGGATGTTCAGAGAAGTATCAGAAGAGCTGCACTAGCCAGTCATCTTTCAAAACACTTCAGCCAAAGGAGCTATAAATATGCTAGCCAGATTCTTCAGAACCCTGGAAGGCACGCCTATTTATTGCTTGTGCTTTATCCTCCTCTAGGGTAGCCAGTTTCTTCTCACTCTCCTCCCCCTAGCCAGTTTCTTCTCACTCTCCTACCCCTCAGTTCTGGCATATGTCCACTTCTTTCACTATTTTGCCCTACCTCCCTCTCAGCATGGTCTATGTCCCTTCTTTTCTTTTGCAAATAGTGAAGTATTTATTCAGTACCTCTATTTTTGATATTCTTTCTTGATCTTCCTGTCTTTGATCACCCTGTCCCAGTCTGCTCCTACCAAAAAAGCAGTTTTCTCTTTTTGATTCCTCATCTTATACCTTTGAATCTCTCACATCCTTCATTGCCCTTCTCTGTACCTCTTCCACCTCCCAACACCTCTTTTACATGTCTTTTTGCACTAATCGCTAACCATACATTCCTATGTAGACAAACTGGCTTTTTCCACTTTTTGCCTCTTCTGTAAAACTTTGTCTATAGTACTGAATACTCGGTCCCTTACCCATTTCCACAGTTTACTCTGCCTGTTTGCCTGGAATTATTACTCTTCCCCACACAGGCATGATCACTTTTATCTAATGTTGTCTTCACCAGAACATCCCTGTTCCCTTCCACCTGGGTTATGCTCACATCCACAATTCTGTCCTTTCTGGTACAGATGTCAGAAGCTATCATGGTCCAATTCTTCAGTCAGCTCCTTTTAAGCTATGAATCTGCTCCTGGTAGACATGTATTTCCCTGTTCCCCATGTTTATAACCTTGTTCTCCTACCCCACTCATTTTTCTGTACTCCAATCTCTTGTCTTCCTTGTGTGTGTGTGTGTGTCGGACAATAAACTATACTGATTTACTAGTACCACCTCATCCTCTATCTTGACAACTAAGCTGCTTACCCTTAGCTCTGACCCTCCATGCTTCATTGCCCCCCCTTCATTTCCTCCTCTGATCTCACACTATGTGCCGTCCTTTATACAGATTGCTAATCTGCCTCTGTTCCCCCGTCTCTGCCATTCCTGAATATCCTGTACCCAGACACCAATGTGCTTTACCACCTCTTCTTTCTGGCCCACATTCCTGTGATATCAGTGCTGCTCCAAACTCCCCTCCTGCATCAGTGCTGCAGCTATGGCATCTTTCTCTCATGAATCCTTACATTGCATAGCAATTCTATCCAAGCATGCTCTGAGTCCTCCAATTTTATTCCTCTGCTGTATATTCCTTCCACTTTTCTTCCTTCTGGCAGTTTTCTGAATATTTACCCTCCTCTTCTACTTGTACAACAGTCTTCCCATCTTAAAGTTAAAATCACTGAAGTGCAACTTTAAACACAGCTTGTGAGTGCAACTGTTTATTCTAGAAATGAAGCCTATCACTAGTATACAGCTCTCTCTCTATCACATTCACCCCATCCTTCTGACATTTCCAGACCTTTGCAATTAGCTGTAATAAGTCATTATACTTTCTAATCCTCCTCAGTGCACTGGCAAAACATATTCCTAAAGGATGGAGTTAAACAGACTGGCTACAGCAGTTGCTGAAGGCCACCAGGCATGTGTGAAGATTTGCATACTAAGGAGAGAGAGAGAGAGAGGACAACCTTCTGACCTAGATGAAATACTTTTCACTGGACCTTGTAAATGGCTGAAGTAAAAGGTTTTCCGACATATTTTTATACTTCACAGATCTCCCCAAGGTGATCCAGGGGCAGTAAAGGACCTACAGTAGCAGCCATACTTTGAGGTAAAGATGCATTATTGCCAGAATACTCCCCAATAATTTGTCAAGAGACTTGAGCTGCAACTCTAGATGATGATCACATCTGATATTTCAGGGATGTAGTCTAGCATTAATTAGATGATCTGGTCAGTGACCCATTCACACCAAACTGCTATTTGGACCATGCCATTACCTTATCTTGTAATCTCTTTATCTCAAAAGGACAATATTAGGCTGTAAGGGAACCTCAGTAGTTTGAATGACTAAGAACACAGTACTCTGCTCAAGGGGTTGACATGAGCATGTATTTTCAGTAATTTCTAATAGTCCTGGACTACAAATGGCCTTGAGTTCCTCCCCTCCTCCATTGATATGCCTGATATCAGAAACAGGCTTGAGAAGAACAAAGCTGAAGTGAAAGCTTGTCTTCAGGCCACAGGTTGAGACTCAGCAGTACAAAGGTACAAAAGGAAGAAAAAGGAGACTGAAATAATGATGGATCTTCAGTAACTGATATTGTACCTCCCACTACATAGACTGCATATGAAGGCAGGCTTTGGAGAATTTGGACACTGTCACTTCCTCAAGTGATGGATTTGAACTTATTTCTGTGAGTCGGCCAAGAAGGCCAGATGCCTGATGATCTGGATCTTCTCTGAAAGGAAGAATGTGTTTCTGTAAATAGTGTCAAGAATTACTCTTATAAAGGAAATGCAGTGCACAAAAATTAAGGAGGACTTCAAGCAAACTTGATGGTGCAGATGCAGGAAGTCCATCAACACCACTACCAGCCTGAGTTTGTAAAATAATTCAGAAAGGCTAGCTAGCCAAGGAGATAGGATGATGTGGTCAGTGGATTTCTGTCCTACCCCAGGAAGAACGTGTGGGCAAAACTTACAACAATATAATATAACTCCCCCTACTGTCACTAGGGAAGAGGTTTTCAATGCTCTCTAAGGCCAAGAATACTGCATCAGTGGGCCAAGACTCCTTTCTAAATAGCATGAATTATGACCTATTGGCCCTTCTGGAACCACTATTTAACTATAGTCTCCAAACAGGCTTCATGCCTCACGAGTGGAGAACAGCAACCATTATCCCTCTGCACAAAGGCACACCATCTACAGACCCGTAAGTCTTACTAGTCTCGTATGCAGAGAGGTAGAATTTATCATGAAAATGATCAGTAATGACATAGGAAACCTCCAGACAATGGACACAACCCAGTTTATTTTCATCAAGGATAGGTCATGCCTTCTCAACCTGGTGGACTTCTTTGAGATGGTCACAAAAGCGATTGACAATGGCAAAATGGTTCACACTGCCTACCTTAACCTGGCCAAGGTATTGTTGACAAACTCAAGAGGTTAGGTATAAACCCTTATGTCACCTGGTGGATAACTAGATGGCTCACAGGACCCAGGAAGTTAGAACTGAGGAGTCCACCTCTACAAAGAGGCCATTCACAAGGAGAGTCCCTCAGGGATTCCTCCTGGAACTGCTCCTTTTTGGCATCTACTTTTCCAAAATCAAGGTCAGCGTTCAGGGCCTCTGGCTGACAAGATCTGTAGATGATTACAAATTAGGAGCAGTCATACTATCCCCCAATGACACCGTTCTCCAGGAAGGGCTGACACAGACAAGTAGTGTGTGTCAGAACTGTGGACTAAAACTAAATTCCAATAAATGCATAACTGTATCCTTAGGAAGTCACCCCTCCCTGGTAACTATCATATTGACAACACAACCCTGAGTCAGTCCGGTAGTCGGGGACTTCAGACACACAGTAATCTAGCCTTTGACCACAACCTGTCTACAGCTGTGAGGAAATTATTCTATGTTGTACAACTTATAAACAAAGGAACAGTATCCAAGTCCAAGGAGGTCATTTTTCTACTGTATTCGGCAGTCATCAGACCTATCATTGAGTACAGTCCCCTCTTTGGTATGTACCTATCCAGGCACATCTAATAACTGGAACCTCTACAGAGGTTCCTCTCTAAAAGAATACAAGACGGTAAGTAACCTGTCCTATGCAGACTGCCTCAAAGCCCTATTCCTGCATTCTGTCTCCTAAAGGCTGTTCTGAGGAGATCTATGCTTGGCATCCAAGGCATTGTTGGACCCAACCCTGATGAACCTTGTGCATCTCTGCAAAACGAATAGCACTAGAATTACCCATTCTAAAGACTTGAGCTTTGCCTGTGATATAAATGGGGCTTGCCGGAGAGACAGGTATGGATCCCAGAGACTACCCCTTGTCTAGAATAGGCTCCTCATCCATGTGAAGCAGATTTCTTCCCTAACTCAATTCAAGTGTAATTTGGACAATTGGATGAGGAACAGGAAATTAATGTCTGGTTTGGCATCTGACACTAAAGGTTGACTGTAAATGTTTTATCTTCCAGACCCCTGCTTGTAAATGTTTGATCACCCAAGCCCCTGCTTACACTTATCAAGGGTACCAGAACTTGTCAGAGATTTAGAATGTATGGCTAGGCTTAAAAAGGCCATAGTAGTCATTAACCTAGTACATTCCTATCAACCTAACCTCTGGTGCAGAACAGGAGCCTCACAAGCCATTTCAGGTTAACACAGGGGGTGGCAGTAATATCCTGAACATCAGTGTATGTGCTACTGTTGCAGGTATGGCTAATAACTAGCCACTGTGATAATTATTGCTGCTAGGCAGTATGCTTGCTGCCCCCCTTGGGATCCCTTGATCTTCAGGCCAGCTATAGGTAAATCTCTCCAAGGAGTTGCAGCATCCACCCATCAAAGGTTCACATCTGGGTACCCCGTAGCAACAACTGGTGGATCCAGAGAAGAGTGAATAGGAAGCTAGTAAGGAACAACCTGTGGTTGTATGGAGTATGAATAAAAAAACTGCCAGACTGAAACTTTGCAGGCATTTCTTATAAAAATTATTGGTCTGCCATTAGACAATAACCTCAGACAGTCTAAGCACATCTACAACATAGCCTTACTATAATTTTTAGCACCCACCACTGCTGGATGATCACTATTCTGACTGGGATGAGAATAGAGAACTGCACCCTACCTTCCCTGGACGAAGACCGGAATGCCAAGGTATTAAGTGTCATAAAGTTTAGTTTTGGGAGTTTGATATAGAGCTGGAGCCGTGGTACAACACTATACATGACTCTCTTACTTTATTTAGTTATTTACTCTTTATTGAACAGGTTAGTCTCACTAGGCCAGTGGCCTTTTTAAGAGACCTGAGGTAGTATACATACTGACTAGGAGAAATATGGACAGGGAGCCAGGAAACTTCCCCTAAACTTTTTGGAAGAGAGCTCTGATGTGCTGTTAGTTTGAGAGATGGAAGCAGAAAGCAGGAAGCAGCTGAAGCCAGAGGGTGGTGGTGCTTTGTGGAATAGTTTTTCTCCCTGAAATAATGAATCTGATGTTACAATTGTTACTGCTTTGGATGATTAAGGTCTGGATACTGTAATTTTTAAAATGATAAATGAAGATGACCTAAGTGAAAAAAATGGCTTTGTCATGGTCAGAAGCTATAGAGAGGAAGCTGGACTCTGGGAACCTTTACTTACATTCAAGAAAAGGGAGCCAGTAGGATCTTTCAGATGACAGACCATGCACACAGGAACTTGATGCTGAGTTCCACTGTCAGGAAACTGTGAAAGAACCATCAAAAAGTTATGCAGCTGTGACAGATAAAACGGTAGCTGGGCATTCTGTGCCTGTTGCTTGATCTACTGCCCCTCAACTGTAAATTGAGGAGTAAGAAAACAAAGGAAAAAAATGTCCGCTCTTGGCAAACCTGTACTAAACAGTTTGCTACAAATGTAACAAGCAGCTTTGTACAGCTATATACCACACATGAAGATCTAAAGAGCTTCAGCACTGACTACAATTGCAATAATATTCAATTCTGAATGTCAGTACTGCATTAACACACAATCATCACCTCCTGATTACATCCCCTATCAACTAACACCTTGTGCCAGGGGTTGGTGTCCCCTTTTGCCTCACTCTGCATGCCTCTGGTGATAGCTGCTGTTGAGACAGTAAGTTTTGTTGAAGGAAAATGTCCCATGGTCTGGTATCTACAAAAAAAATCTAAGTTTTATAGAGATTTAGGTTTGTGACAAATTAATTGTGATTTTGGGCTTTCTGGGATTTAACATTTCATCCTTAATTTATCTCAAAATGAAAGTTTTGTGATGTTACTTTTGAATCTTTTGCATTGATACAGAAGTTTTTGCCATAATAATCAAAAAAATTTTTCAATGAAATTTGGTACATTTCTGTTGGAACTGTAAAATTTCAGAAGAACAATCTTGTATAATGCAGGGTTAATAATGATTCTGAAATGGACATTAAATTATACTTACAAGGTACATGTACAACTATTTGTTTGTTTCTCAAGTGTATAATGAAAGGAACTTGTATTAATGAAGAAAACGTCCTGTGGCAGAAGCAGGTAATGTACAGTTTTGTAGAGCGTGGACCCCGAGAGCAGGGGGTTGAATCTGGTAATGTATGTCTGCTAGGCATATTGACAGCAATGGCTTAAACTAACAGTGGTGATATGGCACACTAACAGGGCCATAGTTTGTTTTTTTTTTTTTTTTGGGGGGGGGGGGGGGGTTGGCATAATAGTTAAGGTGCTTAACTCAGACACAATGAACAGGATTTGATTCTTACCTTTGAAAGGGAAATTGGATAGGCTTAAAATGGCCCACAAGAGCAGCTAACCTAATACTTGCATATAAAATGGTGCTTTTGAGGTATGGATTACATTAGTAAAATAATTTTCATAAGTTAAACATTCCCATAGAAGATAAATATTGATGGGGTGAGGGGCACTTTGAAATATATGGGACAACAAAAATGTATTCCTATTGTGTGGGTGATTGTCACCTTATTAATGAACATCCCAAGGGGTGATGTAATCAGTGTGATCAACTGGCCATGTTGCTAAAAACTGTGCAATGCTGTTACAAATGTAAACAGTAAGGGCATTTATGGTTTGACTGTGTAAATGAAGACATTCAGTTATAAAAACTTATAACTGAAATTCAGCCTGAGGCAACTGCTAGCATACACTTGGTTCCTGGGATGGCTCTAACAATATGCAGCTATTGAGCAATAGTGGCCCTCCAGCAAGGGTGAGGAGCCAGGAGATTGTGTTAATGAAAAAACAAGAAAAAGTAATAAAATACATGTGTATATTGGAGGTTAATCAATGATTAGATTTGAAACATTACATAGTAAAGTCCTGTGAAACATTAAGTATCATTCTGAGAGCCGGATTCAGCACTAGGCGACCTAGGCAATCACCTTGGGCCCACTGGCTGAGAGGGGACCTCTGGCTAGGTGGGCTGACAAAATATTTACTTTTTAATTAGAAAGTTAAACAAAGAAAAAAAGTCTTTAACAGCATTTTTCTTTAAAAATGCCCTTACATCCCTGCATTGATGCACACAATGCATGCATATTTGTTTTCTTTTGTAATTCCATGCGGAATTTAAACCAAACATTTCTGGGGGTAGATCAGGCTGCTTGCAATGAAACAGAACATTTCTACTGCCTGCTTTATCGACATTAGATTCCAGGCTGCTGCTTGCAATGATGTTCCAGGTAGTGTGTGTGTGTGTGTGTGTGTGTGTGTGTGTGTGTGTGTGTGTGTGTGTGTGTGTGTGTGTGTGTGCGCGCACGCCCCCCCTAGTTAAGGATGGAAGGTTAGTTAATTTAACCAAGCTCAAACTCTCTCTACCTCAGCTACTGGAGCTACTGGAGACATGACTTGAATCCTTTACACCAACCATACCTCTCAAGTTCCTAACACAAGAAATCTGTACAAAGCCTTAAATAAAGGGGGGGCAAACAGCCAAAAGTAGGGACAGATTTTTAAATATTGCTTTTATAAACTTAGAATGCTGATAGGCTAGCAGATTTTGTGTTAGCTTGCATTTTCTGAAGGATATGAGGTCTGAAACTAATGTACATCATTATTTAGTGACTTCACTCCACTGTAGTTTGCCAGAAAAAAAAAAAAACAGATTTTAGGAGGAGCAGACCACAAATATGAGGCAAAAACCTGGACATTCTGTGGAAATCTGGTCTGTTGAGAGCTATGATTACACAAACTACTTCAGTGCATTTTCAAGGAATTGTGGAATTATTCGGGTGATGTTTACTTCTGCAGAGATTGTGCATTATTGGCTGATATTGTAATTACAGAAGCTTGAGTGGCCTTTTTTTGCTTTTGTCATCATTGGTTCATACATTTTGTTTCATTGCTTACAGAAAAATGTTCAACATTTCAAATTTAAACCACACTAACAAGTTTTGCTGTATTATATATGGAATATCATTTACTACAATCAGGAAGGTGAATCAAAGAACACATGCATGGATGGTCCTAAAAATGTGTGCAAGGCGCTTATGATTTGAAAAGAGCCTAAAGGTAAACTTAATCTGCCACTGGCCAGATGTATTTTCTTTGAATGTGGGTTTCAATGCTGTTTCAGTGAATGTGAGTTTCAAGGGCAGAAAGGTTTACTGTTAATGCCAAGTCTGTTTTCTTTGTGAGGCTGTGTTTTGTTTAGCAAATGTCTATCACTGTTTGTGCTCTGAAATTTGAAATAAGTTTTAAATTCAATCCAAATATCTGCAATCACTGCAGAAGTACAGAAGAAAATAGTAAGCACATTGACAGGTTTAAACAGTGTTTATGGTAACTGAGGAGAATTATCCAAGTAATGGGACACTGTAATGGCTGTGGGGGGAGGGGCACAATGCTGTGTGTGTGTCTGTGTGTAGGGGGCTGCTGTGTGTATGAGGGCGCCTCAATCCATTTTCCCTGCCTAGGGCCCCATTTGACCAAGATCTGTCTTGAATCATTCTGAATAACTACAGCTTCCTGTTTTGTCATCTTATTTACTGAGGTGATTGCTACAAGAAAAATACTTACATAAAATAAGCATAAGATCCACCAATCTAGCTGAGTCAGATGATGAAGTTGAAATTTTTTCACAACATTTTAAGTGTAGGGAGAGGAAGGGTGTTTTACCAGGGACCCAATGAAAATCCTGAATAGCTAAGCCAAATCTAAGGACTGTTCATCCTTCTCCTCATGGAACTTGGCAGTTGCTATTATCCAAGATGATCTGTAACTGCAGGGCAACTCAAAAATGAACTAGAGAGAGAGAGAGAGGCAGATAGATAATGGGTAGCCCAGCATCACAGTAACAGGGGCCATCTCTGGGGAGGACAGTCTTTGTCTCCTATGGAAACATCTTCCTGTTTATGGAATGTGTTGTGCAGAAGAAATACTGACCATCTCTAATGCATTACCTAGACCTTGAACAAGTATGATGCCATAAATAATCTAAGCTGTTATCCTGAATGATCTGAGAACCTGATGAAGTAGGGCTGAAGGATTGCTTGAGAAGATCTTGATAAATGAGAAGTGGAAAAACTGACAGAAGTGATACCATTATCCAAGAACTGAACCTGCAATGATCGAAATGCTGCCAGAAAAATAAGACAGTCTCTCCTGTTTTACTCTGGAAATAAATGGGGAGACTAAATTAGGCCAGCTACCCAGAGATTGACAAACACATCTAGAAAGCTCAATACGGAAAAAGAGTAGTGAAAAGAAATGGACCCAACGGGTAATTTATCAAAAAATCTGAAAGCGCCTATAACCAGATTTCCTCAGCCTTGAAAATCTAGTCTATCCAACCTGAGAAATTATCCATTCATGCGGGAAGAGCAACATTATGCTTAGAGTTTAAGCAAGTGAGTATACGATTCTTAAGATATGAACAACTGCTATAAGCAGATAAAGGGTATTTTCTAGAAGCTGCCTGCTTATTAATGTGCCAAGCTGCTTATATAATGCCTTGATTGATAATCTAACACCCATTTAAGTTCTGTAATCAGGCTCTTATTTTGCAGGAGAAACCCTCATTTTGATCCTGTTGAAGCAAAAAAGACTGAGTGGGCAATAAATGATCTTTACTATTCAGATTGGATTCATCCAGTAGCACCACTGCCCAAGATGCTAGGTGAAGGCATGACCTTCCATGGGACAAGTTGATTGGTATGATACGTTACTTTAGATCACAGCAGCAAGCCCTGGATAGCTATATAATTAAGTCCACTGTTTCTGGATCCCAAATCTATTTACAGAAGAAGGCCTGCTGCAGAGTTCACATGTACAGCATGATGTGTGGAACCTTGAGTATGACTGCTACCATCAGTCCTAATAAATGAGGTATATTTCTGGTTGTGGCCAGGTGTCTTTGGCTTGGAGATGTTGCTCTTCGGATGATGTCTTTATACCTGAAGGAAAGTCCTCAAGTCCTTGATGTCTAAAAAGCAGTCTATAAAATAAAATAAGGCTTGTGCTCACAGCATCTAGGATTTTTTTATGGTATACTGTAAACCTTAGTCTAGCAAAAAGATTAAAGGTGCGTGCAATCTCTGGTCTGAGTCAGGAGGAAAAACCCAGAGGCAATCATCCAGACAGGGGAAAAAACATTTATAGTTTTGTTGAAGACAGGTGGCTAATGCTTTTGGGCACTAACCCTGGGAGTCAAACTAACAGAAGGGGAGAGCCCTGACCTGGAATTGACATGTTCTTGTATAGAAACAATACCCTTTGACATTTCCTGATCTTTAAGCACAGGTAAGGATCTTGAAGGTCTAAAGATCTTATCTTGCCTCTTCTGCTTAACAGAAGGATGAATTGAAATCGAAGCATATTAAATTTGTTTTTCTACGTAAACATTCAGAACACTGAGTCTCAGGATCCTTATACCCCTTAAACCTGTGGTGACACAAAACTAGTGGGTATTTGATGCCCATGGTTTTCATGAACACGCTTCATGTCTAGTCAGGGTACCACTTTCTCTGCCTGTAGTCAACTACTTGATTTTCCTGACACACAGCAAAAAGGAAAGTACAGTTGTGTTGGTAAACTTACCATAACAGTAGATGTTCAAATAGATTACTGTTGCAGTAGCCTAAGTAGTATGGGTTAGATCCTGCCAAGGATATGACAGCCAGCTAGCTTACAAAGCTTTAGCATACCTTCTGTGCCCTCTAACCACTGAACAGTTGAAAAGAGCGATATAAAGTAAGTGATGCCAAATATTCAGAGCTTTCTTGCCTCCGAATAAGGGAGGCTAGAGTTCTACCAGCTAAGTATGTGCTAGGAGAAAGGACAGGGAAACGTATCCACACCCTGGTATAAAATATAAAAAATAAGAGGAATAGAGGAAAGGTTTTCTTAATGGAACTGGGATCTATTCAAACATCTACTGTTATGGTAAGTTTACCTACACAACTATACCATATTCATCATTACTGTTGGCTGTAGCCTATGCTATATGGATCAAATGCAACAGCTTAAAAAGAAAGGAAGAAGGATCAGAGTCCAGGATCCCCTGAAGAATAGTCCCACCAAAGCCTCCTCTGGCCCTAGAAAGAGTATAATTTGTAACACCTGGTAAAGGTATGCAGAGATGAGCAAGTTGCGCTCTCTAATATATTTCTACAGTCCACTCCTTTTCAAAAAACCATAAGTAGCCAAATCCTTGGATAGTATGTCCTGATCTTGCTTGGAAATGTCTAATTATGGTGAAAATAACATAAAGCAATAACACCAGGCAGTCCTTGAGCCTCACCATAAGAGCTTTTAACTCCGATACTGTTCTTGCAGAAGTCAGAACAATGATTAACATTGTTTTCCAAGATAAAAACTTCAAATCATCATTATGAACAGCTTTGAAAAGGAAAAAGTGTAATTTTCTCCAGTACAAAATTCAGATCCTAAGCAGGGGCCACCTCTCGTCTAGACAGACAGATGAGTAAACTCCTTTAGGGAGGATCCATTGGCAGACAATGAGATGGTCAAGAGATGAATCCTGACAGTAAGGTAAGAAAAAACAGGGGATAGTAATTTACACACACATATTGTACCAGTGGTGTCCAGTTCTTAAAAGGAGCCCAGTTATTTTGTTGACTTCAACTAGAAATTTTTTTCCCTCTTGCCAAATATGATTTTCTGGTTGCAGCTTTCTTGCCCTTCTTTAATAGTTGCTGCAATATCAGAAAACTATTCCTTAAAAGATATTAAAGCTGAAGAAAATTAAGATTATATACTCACCATAACTATGCATCTGTGTGCCAGCTGTATCCCTTTTAAATAATTCTCAGAATCCATATGTCTGAAGTTACATGATGCCACTGAAGTCCTAGGTTTTGGAAACATTTTTGATGAATTGCCAGGGTGGGAAAGAATAAAAACATGAGGCATATGGTCAGTCTGATTTTTTAGATTGTACCTGATTTTGAAAGTGCCCACTCTGAATCACCTTGCTGCCACTGTTTGTTTTTTGGTCTGCTCCTTGCTGAATTTGTTTACTCTGATACCTATAAAAGGAGCCTGAATTAAAGAAAAGTTTCTATTAAATTTTGGAATGGAGGACTGAAAATTCTGAGCAACTCCATGAGTTAGCTTTCCCCTTTCATAAAATCTTTTAAGGTTCTTGGTAGAAGAGCCAGATAACAGATCTTTATCCAAGGGAGCATTCAGGAGTTTAATTGTAACATAATCTGGTAAATTCTGGGAATGTAGCCAAGGAAATCATTTCAACACAAATGCAGTAGCAGCTGCTCTAGACAAAGCATCCAGCAGTGTTATAAGAGCATTTTAAAGTGTGTTTCATTACCCGAGATACAGGATATTAAAGAATTCAGAGATGTCTTAGTCTATGAAGAACGGGAATCGGCAATTAGATTCTTTTGGTAATATGAGAAAGTTATCAGAAACTTGGACATGTGAGTCTGGCAATTCACTGAAGACTATGGTAGAAGTATAAACTTTTTTTCCCAAAACCTATCAAGTGTTTTACCATCTTTGCAAGAAGGAATATGTTGGCTGACTGTCAGGCAAACTGCTGCCTGCAAGGAAGGAATCCTCTAATGCTGGCAACACAACAAGGATAGCTGCAGGTTAAGGAAAATCCACCTGTAACTATTTGTAGCATCTTTAGTGGGATTCTGATAGTTCTTCTTCTTCCCACTGAAACAACTCTTTCATTTTGGCAATAATATCAGTGAAGGATAACTCTTCAGGTGGGGAATCTGAAGAAAAAAACTTTACTCCAAATCAGATTGCCCATTCTATGGAGCAGGAATCTGAAAATCAGAGCCTAATTTCAGTCTCTCAGACTGAGAATCTAGCATGTGGGCATTGAAATTGGGAAATGTGGGCATGAATGGCTAGGCTGAAGAGGGCTCTAGGGCCATTAGCCTAGTAGCCACGATGATCCTATGAAAGGGGACAGTACAGACTAAAATGTTTGAAATAAACCCTTAACAAAACCCAGCTATTCTTCTCTGTCTGTCCTATTACAGAACTACACCTACCTTAATGTTTTCTTTTCCTGGAAGACCCCACCCCCCAGAAAAAGACCAAACCAATAAATGGTCCCTTACCTGAGAAACAAGCTCCTCAGAGCAGCTTTAATACAAGAGTACGGTTCAATCCTTCCTTCTGTAATGACACATGTGGTTCTCCCTTGCTCATCTTTGGGTCCTTAGTGGTTTCCCAAGGAACAGCACCAGAGAGATATGATGAGCGGTCTGAGGAACATGAATTAGCCACAGCAGAGTAACCCATCAATCGCTGAGGTGAAGAGGAAGCCAGCTTAAAGACTGAAGACACTCGCACAGCTTATTTCTTGTGGATCATGGAGGGAAGAACTGAAGATGCTGAAGCCTGTTCCATGTCCCTATCAGAAATAAGTGTCTTACAAGTAGATAGAAGAGCCTTGATGAGTTGCTTCTACCTGATGAATAAAAGCTTTGGTTTTGAGGTACAGTGTTTCAATGATGACCACAAAAAACACAAGCCATAGCCCATAGCTACAAATTTTGCATTTAAGTAAAACTTTTCCTCACAAACAATGGTAACTTGGAGGAATTTCCCCAACAGGCAATCCTGATTAAAAACAGTACAGTTGTGTAAGTTGGACATACCCGTAACATTATAGGTTCATAGGTTCATACTAGGCTATCTGCCCTAGGGCATTTATAAGCCTAGCCAGAGTGTGTTTGGCTTTTGCCACCCATTTTAAATTAATTTTGCTATGCCCTTTTTCGAGGTTAGTATACTGTGCCTCTGTCTAACAGTGACACAGAAGTGATACCCGGGGTAAACCTATGATCTCCCATCCACTCATCAAGATTCCTCTTGAAGAGAGTCGATGAGGGACTCTGCCTAACCTGGACTGGATTTTATTCCAGAGTGAAGGGAGCCTCTGGGTTATGAATCTGTCCCTCCAGCATGTCCTATTTATTTCAGTGCTGAGGTTCAAGTCTCTCGAGCGGGTAGCTCGATGGGATTTGGAATTTCTGAGGTGCAGCATGTCCATTAATTCCGGGTTGGACATGGCTTTATACGTCGGGCACAGATCGCCTCTGAGCAAGCGGTATGCCACTGACTAGAGCTGGAGTTTCTTTAACTGGGCAGCATATGGCATCTGTTTGAGCCCTTTGATCCTCTTGGTGAGGTACTTTTGAGATCTTTCCAGTTGCTGCAGGTGTCTGGTAAGGTACATCCCAAAAGGGGCATTGTACTCAATTATGGGCCTGATGAGGGATGAGTAAAGAGGCACAATGACCTCCCCTGATCTAGATGTGAATCCCTTCATGATTAGGTGGGATATATAAAATGTTTTTCTAACCACTTTGGCCACGTGGTTGTCAAATGAGAGATTGCTATCAACTTGGGTCCCCAGGTCCCTAATTACTTCTTCTGTACTTAATGGATTACCACCTATGTGATAATTTGTGGGAACTTTGTTTTTGCCAAAGGGCTGACTATACACTTTTTGGCATTTAGCTTGAGGCCATGGCTCAGGCACCAGTTGTCTGTTTCTATGAGGCCCTTTTGGAGGATGCTTGGGTCGGCTGGAGAGTCTATTATGGCACCCAGTTTGCAGTCATCTGCGAACTTGGTCAGCCACAGTCCTTCCGTGTTGGCCTGTACCTCCGAGAAATACATACTGAACAAGAGAAGTCCCAGGACTGAGCCTTGTGGGACGCCACTTGTAACTGGTTTGGAGTCTGACATGGCTCCAGCAGTTCTAACCATGTGGGTTCTGTCCTTAAGCCAGTTTGCAACCCATCTAGTGACATAGGGGTTTATATTTAAGCTGGTGAGCTTATCTATAATGCCCAAGTGGGGTATTGTATAGAAGGCTTTTGCGAGGTCCAGGTAGGCTGTGTGGACCACCTTCCCCTCATCAATGGCCTTGGTGACTGTTTCAAAGAAATCAACCAGGTTTAAGAGGCAGGATCTGCCCTTAACAAAGCCGAACTGGGTAGGATCCAGTGTCTGTAGGTCCCCAATATCTTTATTTATGAGGTCCATGATGATCCTTTCCATAGCTTTGCAGACCAAGCTAGTCAGGCTTATGGGGCGATAGTTTCCAGGATCCGTTGAGGCACCACCTTTGTGGAGAGGGACCACTGTTGCTGTACGCCACTCTTTGGGTACATATCCTGTAATAAGGCTGAGATTGAACAGTAGTTTTATGTTTGGGTTTAGCTCTTCTTGGAGTTCATGTAGGACGCAGCCCGGGACACCGTCTGGTCCCATTGATGCTGTGTTTTTGGCTTTGGAGAGGGCAGCTCTTACCTGAGCATCTGAGATGGCAGGGGGGCAGCACTCTGTTGGGATAGATATTTGCCCTTTTGGTGGGGAGGGGGGGGAGAAGTTTGCGCTGAACCTGTCAGCTAGGATGTTGGCAATGTCTGTGGGTTCGGTGTATTTTTTGTCATTTTGGACTAATTCTGAGCATATCTGGGAATTCCCACCCAGGTTCGGGTTCCTAACATAACTAAAGAAAGCCTTGTGATTATCCTTAGTGTCCTGTGCAATTTTTCTTTCAGAGCTGGCCTTAGATGATTTTATGAGTGCCCGTAGTTTTTTGCTAATACTGATCAGAGATGCCTTCCCTTTTTGGGATTTTGCTCTATCATGTAGTAGCTTCCTCCTTCTATTGTATAGTTTGTTTATGGCTGGGGTCCACCAGACAGGACGTCTACCTTTGGAGAATTGGGTCTTGGTTTTATTTGGGATTGCATGATCCATGCATTCCTGAAGGTGTTCATAGAATGCGTTTATAAAGGATTCTGCGGTATGGGCCGTATTTTCCACAGGCCCGGGGGCTTTGAAGGATTCCACCTCGGTTTTGAGGAGTGTGAAATTTGCTTTAGAGAAGTTTTTCACTGTGGTTTTCAGGGCAGGGGGTGGAGTCGGGATGTGAATATCCAGTGAGATTAGTTTATGGTCTGATCTTACCAGTGAGGGATACACTTCTGGTCTGGAGCATAGAGTCCCCATGTTGGTGATGATCAGGTACAGTATGTTTTCCCCTCTTGTGGGAGTGGTAACAAGTTGTTCCATAGCATTTGAGTTTATAAATTCTAGGAACCTTTGGGCTAGGGTGTTGGAGCTAGAGTAATGCTCCCAGTCTATGTTTGGGTAGTTGAAGTCGCCCAATATAATGGTGTTTGGAGAGACCTTCATATTTTCCAGTGTTCTCAGGAAGGCCGAGTGGGGTTCCTGGGTTTGGGAGGGTGGTCTGTAGCAGGCTATAAACTGGAAGGCAGTTTTCCCCACTGTTAGTTGCACATGGATAGTCTCTGATGCTTCGTGCTATGCCACCAACCTGGAGGTGTGGGTATCTTTGATGAATATTGATACTCCCCTTCCTTTTGTGGTTCGGTCCAAGTTTTGGGGCCGAAAAGCATGGTATGAGGTATAACCTGGTAGTGCTGGGGTGTTCTCGGGAGCCTTGAACTAGGTTTGTTACTGCACAGATATCGATGTTCTCCATGGTAAGGAGAGTTTTGAGTGCGTGCATCTTGAGGTTTAGACTTCTGGCATTGAGTAGCATTACTCTTAGTTTCTTATCCCTTGTGATACCTGTGGAGGTGGGTTTGTCTTTTGAGCCTTGCCTAAAAAAGGCACTATGTGGGTAGCAAGAGCCTTTGCCAATATCCGAAAGCCCAGGGGTGACAGGTGCAAGCCGTCCCTAGCGAAGCATCGTGGCTTGTCGAGCATGTCATCCCAGGCTGACAGGCATTGGATCCCCTTTGAATGACCCCAATACTTAAGCCAATTGTTGAAATTGATCATCTTGTCTTCATATTGTGGCATCATTCTTGGTGAGGGTAAGATGCTACTCAAGGTCAGGGTCATACCGGCCTGGGTTACATACTCGAGTGCTCCTCTCTCTCTCTCTTCATGTAGTCCAGGGCCGTACGTCTCAGGTCATTCACACCAGCATGGTTAGTGACGGAGTCATATTTGTACTTGCCTTGGAGTGACCTGAGTGCTTGTATTATGTTGCGGGTCCTAGCGCGCGACAGGCAGCTCACCGTGACCTTCTCCTTGTTCAGCCTGGTGAGCAGGACGTCAGTGTGCCTGACGATAGTCACCTATTACAAGAGTATCAGGTTTGTTGTTTAGCCTTAAGGGCTGTGACTGTTCGGCACACTGGCTTTGTGAGCTGTGTGTTGCACGTGTTTTGTTTTGGGGTAGCGGTTGCTTGGGTGTCTGCTTTGGAGGTCTCTGCTGCTTAGGCAGATTTTTATTTAGAGCCTCCGAGTATGTTTTTGTGTGTTTGTGTTTGGTTTGCTGTCATGGTAGGTCTATGTGAGACTGGAATTGTAGTGAGTGTGGTTTCCTTCTCCTCCTGACTGGTTTCGCCAGTACTGAGTTGAGAGAGCTTAGCCTCCAGTATGGCTATATGGTTGCATCTCTCACATTTGTTGGGAGGAGGAGAAGGTTGTCTGTGTACATGAGGCAGTTGTAACATTTCCTCAAGATTACCAGACTCACCAGCTGGACCGGAGAGGAGATTGACAACTGACCTTTGGACATGGTAGAATAGTATTGGGAATTCCTTTATAATTGAAAAAAAGGGCCAGTGGGGAATGAGGTACTCAAGGGGAGTTTGTGAGGTTGTAGTGCTTTTAATATTTTAGTGCTGACTTATATAATTGCTTTAGTGAGCAAGTGCCAGGTAACTTAAATGCAATGTGTTACAGGTAACTTAAATGCAAAAACGACAAACAGTAACTTTCTTTCAAGTGAAACGAGGCAATAAGTACAGTAAGCAATGCAGATAGAAGCGCTGAAAAGCCACATTTTAGGTGGAATTAGCGTTTCAGGGAAATAACAAGCAAACAACAAGCATACAAATAAAGCTAGATTCCGCAGGCCTGGATCTAGTCTATGCTACAGCAAACAAGGTGTACCAATTTCAGTAAGAAACAGTTCAAATATGTAGGCACTATAAGCCTTTAACCAGAAATTCCCAGCTCAGAAGTGTAGAGTCCAGCCTCCCCTCCCACAAGAGTGCAGACCACAAACCTTCTTAATGTAAAATAACTGGCCTGAAGCTGAAGTGCTTAAACCAGAACTAATACACTTTTAGAATAACGGACACTGAGCCCTCAATCAGCAGTTCCCAACTTAGAAGGATGTAAGCTACCTGTTCTGCCACTACAGTGCAGACCACAAACCTTAATGTAAAACAACTGGTCTGAAGCCCAAGTGCTTAATCCAAAAGGCTTGCTACACTTTAATCAAGTTACTACCAAGCAGTAATAAATACAATTGAATACTTTAAAGAATGCCTGGATTAGTGCTCAAGTTATACAAACAAAGCTAGATTCAGCAGGCTTGGATCTAGTCTATGCTACAGCAAACAAGGTGTACCAATTTCAGTAAGAAACAGTTCAAATATGTAGGCACTATAAGCCTTTAACCAGAAATTCCCAGCTAGAAGGGCAGAGTCCAGCCTCTCCTCCCACAAGAGTGCAGACCACGAACCCTTTTAATGTAAAATAACTGGCCTGAAGCCCAAGTGCTTAAAACAGAAATAATATACTTTTAGAATAACAGACACTGAGCCCTCAGTCAGCAGTTCCCAACTTAGAATGATGTAAACTACCTGTCCTGCCACTACAGTGAAGACCACAAACCTTCCTAATGTAAAACAACTGGTCTGAAGCCCAAGTGTTTTAACTAAAAGGCTTAGAATGAGTTACACCAAGCAGTAATAAATATAATTGAGTACTTTTAAGATGACGTAAAAGCAAAATAAAGTAGGAAGAAACACAAATACAGTAAAAGCAGATTTTTTTTTTTTGAGTGAGCAAATGAGATGGGCCCAGGAGTTACAGGACAGAAACAAGTGCAAATGCAGGCCTTCAAATCAGAGAGATGGAAGACCGCCCAAACGGCCAATAACTACAAATTCTGGGCCAGAACCACTCCTTATGTGGTAGACAGGTTACCTAGTGCTTACCACTCCCACTGATAAGTTAGAAGGCTTCCCTCCAACACAGAAAGGCTTGGGGGCTCAGAAGCTTGCACATAGTCCTGGATACAGCAAATCTGTATCTGGAACACTAATTACAGGAAAGGTAGGAAAGAGGCTTACAATTTTTTTTTTTTTTTTTTTTTTTTTAAAGATGTTTGAGTTCTTCACTCTGTAGTAGCCTATAGGTTTATCCTGCCAAGGAACAGCCAGACTGCTTCCAAAAGCTTTCACTCCCCCCTACTGTCACTCTAGGTGCCTATAGGCTAAGCCCTTTTTGAATGCAAGTACATAAGCAGCCAGACTGACTAAAAATCTTTAGGACTTTTTTGCCCCAACCCTAAAAACGTAATTCATCCTGAGCATAAAGATAGAAACAACAAATCCAAACTTTATATCCCGCAATGGAACTATATACACCAAAGGGGGATGGTAGATGGGTATGGCTACTGCAGCAGTGAAGAACTGTAACATGTACTGTTATGGTTAAGTGCTGACTTACACAACTGTACCATGTTTATCATTCTCACTGCTGCAGTAGCTTGTGTGTAGAATACCATAGCTTATCCAGCATTGGAGGGGAAAGGAATATGGGTTC
Organism: Protopterus annectens; assembly: GCF_019279795.1. NCBI lineage: Eukaryota > Metazoa > Chordata > Ceratodontiformes > Protopteridae > Protopterus > Protopterus annectens. The sequence continues at coordinate 1,249,863,490 of NC_056729.1, forward strand.
AGGTGCTCCTGGAGAATGGTCCTAATGAGGCCTGCTCTGGACCTGGAAAAGTAATCCAGTTTGTAGTGCTTTGTAAATGCATGAATAGAAGACAAAGTTACTGAATTTTGATTGCTTCTAGAGTACATCCCTGTCCAGTATATCACTGTAAAAGCTAAGGCTCTAGTGGCATTTGTCTTAATGCGTACAATAGTTTTCCCATAGTGAGAGAAACTAAACACAACAGAGGACAACTACCTAGAAATAGCCTGTTTAGGCACTGTTTGAGCTTTCTTAGGCCCAGAATAGTACATAATTAGTTGGTTAGCTTTCCTGAATGAGATAGTATGTGTGTTACCTTTGCACATCCAGAGTGTGAAGAAATCTTTTTCTCCATTGTTTTAAGGATCTGGATAGAAATAGGGAGATTGATGACCTGATTCAGTGTGAACTCTAAAATGACACTGAGTAAGAATAAGATGTCTGTGGGCAGAGTGACCCTATCCCTATGGAATACCAGTTAGGGTTCTTCCACCATGAAGGTTTGCTGATCAGATGCCAGATGAATAAGAACAATTTTATAAGTGATGAACCTCAAATTAGCCAGACAGACAAGTTCAAAGTGTAACAGTCAGTTTTTGCAGAGCAACATTGAGATTCCCAAGGAGGAAAAAGCCATTTAAGAGAAGATCCCAGGTGTAAAACTTTTCAAAAACTGTTCCTCTATAAATAGGGAGGAAAGAGGTGATTCATGGGTAAACATGCTGAAATGGCCACAAGATGAACTTTTACAGAGGAATATAAGAAGCCAAAGGATATTAACTCACAAATATTTGAGCACCAGTGGTATAAAATCCCTGATGGGCCCCTGGTTATTGATTAGGCACCAACTAGAAAATCTCTTCCACTTGTCAGTATAGGATTTTCCAGTAGCAGGCATTCGTGCCTCTTTGTACCTGCTGTACATCCTCACGAAAAAGGTGCCTAAAAGGTATCAAAACTGAATCATCCAGGCAGTCTAAGTTGAAGTTGTTTGAGGCCAGGGTGTATCAGACTCTCCTTGTCATGTGTGAGTATATCTAGTGTGTGAGGAAGCTTGTGCTAAATGCTCCTGGCAAATTCCATAAAATGGGAAAGTCAATTTTGCCTGGGCCAGAAAGTAGTCACTACAGGTTTTGGAGAGTCTCTTTGATTTTTCAGAATTACCATAGAAATCATTGGAAATGGTAGAAATGCATACAAGAACTTCCCAGACCACAGGAATGATATAGCATCTGCTCTCTAGGCCTGTCTGCAAGCTGAATAGATCTAACTGAGGTTTTCCCCACATCTGGATCAGTTTCTGGAAGGCCTCTTCATTGAGTTTCCATTTGTTAGGATCTGCCCAGGATATGCTCAGCATGTCTCACTGTATTTTGCTCTGACAGTATGTAAGATGATTGGAGAGTTGATGAATGCTGAAGAGCTTACCCCCAAGCTATCACTGCCAGCCAGTACAGAGGGTACAACTTGGTGCCCCACTGTTTGCTTATGTAAAACCGTCACTGTGATGTCTGTAATGATCTGTAGAGGTAGATGATGTAGCCAACATTTCTTATATATTTTTTCCAAGGTTGCTGCACTTTGAGTAACAGCTTAATTCTAGCTCTGCCAGTGTGAAAACAGAAACTTAGCAGAGAAAGCCAGTGGACCTGGATTTCTGGGTAAATTTCAGTAGATGCACTGCCTGGTTACCAGTAAAAAAGAAATAGAGGACTTGAAGGAAAATCGGCTACAAAAGGTGACAAAAAACACTGAGAAGAGTATTGCAGCTGTGCAGCAAAAGCAGTGCAAGCTCCAGACATGACTTTCAGTAACTTAGAGGAAAGTATAAGGCAACTGCACACAGACCTGACTAAAATAAATGAAACATTGAGGGAGTATATCAACTCGAACAATAAAATGCTGGAAAAAATGGAAGAAGCTTTAAACAGATATTCAGATAAGGTGACAAAACTGCAAAGGTCAAAATGAAGAAAAGTCTGGCTGAATATGAGACTGCACAAGAAAAGAAAAGATGTTTCAAAAAAATAATAGAGTTAGTGGAGAGACCACATAGGGAAAACCTGAGATTTTTTGCTGTACCTGAGAAGCTGGAAGGAACAGACTATACTGATTTTATGAAAGCACAAATAAGCAACTGGACTGGTATTCTACAACAGGAACTTTTAACTTAAAGGTCACAAGTGTATGCTCCAAACATGGCTATAAGGAAACCACCTAGACCTTTGACAGTAAAGATGCAACCTTACCAGCAGAATGAATTGATTCTGACAAAACTGTGGCAGAAGGACAAGGTACTAAAAGTGGGAGATGGCAGAGTATTTGTGGAGAATGACTACTCGGCAGAACATGAGTAAATGTATTCCATTATTCAGGGAATATTGAGGAGGCGGCATGAGATTCAAACTGTGGTACCCAGCTATCTTCAAAATATTTTTCCCTGGAGGAAAAAAATAATTTTTGATGAAGTACATGCTAAGGAAGAAATGCAGAAGTCTGTCCAACAAAAAGTGAAACGGAGATTTTGCTTTTTGTTCTTCTGGTAATAAAGAACACAGAGAATGTGCCAGTGAAACCTTTTCCAGTGTTTCAAGGAAAATGCTTGGAAAGGGAAAAAAAACACTTCAGTTGACTAGAATAAATCAAGAGTGTATTAGAAGTGAAGCGGAGACAGGTTTGGGAGATGGCGATAAGCAGGAATAGAACAAGAGAATCTGGAAATATTCGACTTTCTTATATTGTTAAACTTGTAGTGGACTCTAAAGCATATGCCCTACTTCATGTCATGAATGTTTAGAGAATAAAAATCAGTAAACTGGAAATTAACAAATGTGGGATTATAAAGCAATAATTATATTTGCGAAACATGACAGAACAAGAAAATCTGGAAACATTAGACTTTCTTGGACTCTGATAAACTTGTAGGTGACTATAGCATATGCCCTACTTCTTGTCATTAATGTTCAGGAAAAATACTCAGGAAAGGGGAAAAGGAGTGAGAAAGTCTTAGGTAAAACTATTTTTTCTTAAAAGTACTGTTTTCAAAGTGCATGATTTTCTTTGCATGTTATAAAGTACAGTTTTTCAGTATAAGTGTACTGGGGATACTGACGTAAATCGGTGTTGCTGGTTTTTCTTTCTTGTTTTCAATCTCCCTTTTTTCTTTCTCCTTGTTCAGTTTTAAGAAATGTAGGCACTGCAATGTAAAATAAAATCTGGTTAAAGAACATAGCAAAAGAAACATTTGTATGCTTTTTATCATTCTTGCATAGGGAAATGAGTGTAAGGCCATTAGCTTAATATAGTAACAAGTTTAAAGAGAAAGCAAGTAAATGAAAAAGAATATTGAATATTATAAGACTTTTTTCTAATAAACAAAGATATGCTTTGCAGTTTTGTCTGGTTTTCATGTCTCTAGCAGACAATCTGATAAAAATGAACTGGAGAAAATATTTTCTGAAAGCATTCAAGTGTTTTACCAGCTGAGCGCTATAAAGATTAGACGAACACAGACCACACTTAACAGAGCCACAGGTTGTACCATGAGTCTTAGTATGGATAATCTTTCTATTAGGTTATCTCAAATCTGTATGTGTGACTGTCTGTTTGGAACATTTGTTCATATTAGGAGGATAAAACTTCAATATTTGAAGGTGTACATAGTTTAATGTGTTAAGTTAATATTTTTTTAGAGGAGTATTGGGGGTGTGTTTGTATTTTTGTTTGAGGGTTTTCAATAAAACAGGTCTGTAAGATGTGACATAGGTGCAAATGGAGATGACAAGATAAAACTGTGTAAATGATTAAACTGCCAAACAGTACATGCATGTAACCCAAAAGCTGGAACTAGACATTTAACAAAACGTTTGTTATACAGGAAAGGTGGGAATAATAATTTTTCAAGAATATAATTCTTTCTGCAATGTCTTTAAACGTGAACAGTCTCACAGATAAATACAAAAAAGAAAGGGTAGTGAACTATATTAAAAAAATGTAGAGTGCAAATAGCTATGCTACAGCAGACACACTTGGAAAGAACTGAACATGTGAATTTGATAAAAAAAAGGTTTTCAGGATGGCTATTCAGTGGAATACCTGGGGCAAAGGAAGAGAGGAGTACTTATATTAATTGTAAGAGGAGCTCCCAGTAGTGATAGAAGAGGGTAAAATGGCAATAATGGTAGATTTATAGTGCTAACAGGCTGTTGGCAAGGGCGAAGGATTACACTGGCATGAATGTATACTCCACCTAAAACTGCTTTAATGGAGATTAAGAAAATTCTGGGAGAAATAATCAGCTTTTAGTTGAGAGAGTACTTATAGGTGGGGACTAGAATTTGATTTGCAACAATGAAGATTTGTCTGGGGAGTCCAGAAGGGAAGATGCAACAAAGAAGTGTAAATTTTTAAAGAATTTTATGAAAATATTTGGCATGGAAGATGTAAATTCAGTACTAGAAGTTGGGAGTGAATTTACATATGATTCCCTAAGATACAAAAACAGGGCTTGGCTAGACAGCATTTACATTTCACAGGAACATATGCATTTAATTGAAAGTCTTAATATGTACCCAATAACTATTTCAGATCCTGCTCCAGTAATAACAAAATAAAAATGAGACACGGCACTTTCCCACTTATTTGCTGAAAGACGGGAATTTAAGGAATGGGTAGTAGAAATTATTCAAGCGCCATTAGAAAAGATAGAAATTTCTTCTGAAAATATAGCTAGGAAGTGGGATAAAAATTAAAGTGGACCTTAAAAATAGGGTGGAAATAAAATAAATGGAAATATGGTTAAGAAGTAACAAGAATTATTTAGAGAGACTGACGCATGTTAAACTATTGCAAAATATGGGGAATCTTACAAAACAAGAAGAGCAACTGCAGAATGCTAAACGGAAAATAGGGGATTGAGTTCATAAGTAGATACTAGGCTGTCTGCCCAAGGGCCTATGTAAGCCTAGCCAACAAGGTTCCCTGGCTTACGCCACCCAAGAAAGTTATTTTCCTGTGCCACTGTCGAGCAGAGACACAGAAGTGATCCCGGGGTGTATTTCCTATTTCCCATCCACTCAAGATTTTTCTTGAGTGCTAATGAAGAACTTTGCTTGACGTAAATGGGTAGCTTATTCCAGAGTATGGGAAGTTTCTGGGACAGGAGTCTATCCCTCCAACATGTCCTGTTTATTGTGGTGACAAGGCTTAGGTCCCTAGAGCGTGTAGCTCTGAGGGATTGGGATTTCTTTAGGTGTAGCATGTCCAACAGCTCTGGGTTTGTCATAGCTTTATATGTTAGGCAGAGATCACCTCGGAGTAGGCGATATGCTACGGAGTTTTTGAGGCGGTCAGTGTAGGACATTTGTTTGAGGCCAGTAATCCTCTTTGTGAGGTACTTCTGTGGCCTTTCCAGCTGGTGCAGATGTCTTGTGAGGTACATTCCAAAAGGGACGTTGTACTCTATAATGGGTCTGAGTGTCAAGTAGAGGGGAACAATGACCTCTTTTTTTCCTGGATGAGAACCCTTTTATGATGAGGTGTGCCATGTAGAAGGACTTCCTGACTACTGTGGCGATGTGACTGTCAAAGCAGAGACTACTGTCCACCTGGGTCCCAAGGTCTCTTATCACACATTCGGTGTTAAGTAGATTGCTGCCTATGTGGTAGTTCATGGGTACAGAGTTTTTACCAAAGGGGATGACACTGCACATTTTGACATTGAGCTTGAGGCCATGGCTCTGACACCAGGCATCTGTCTCAGCGAGGCCCTTCTGTAGGATGTCCACATCATTTGGGGACTTGACTATGGCTCCTAGTTTGCAGTCATCTGCGAACTTTGTTAGCCAGAGGCCTTCTGTGTTAGCCTGTACTTCAGTGAAGTAGATAAAAAACAGGAGAGGTCACAGGACGGAGCCCTGTGGTACTCCACTTGTCACTGCTTTGAGGTCAGATTTAGAGTCTGCAACTTTTACAATGTGGGTTCTGTCAGTGAGCCATTTGGCAACCCATCTTGTGATGTAGGGATTTATACCTAGTTTAGTTATAATTCCAGAATGGGGGATGGTGTCGAAAGCCTTGCCGAGGTCAAGATGGACTGTGTGAACCACCTTGCCCTCATCTACGGCTTTGGTGACTGCCTCAAAAGTCAATCAGGTTCAGGAGGCATGATCTGCATTTCACAAACTCGAACTGGGTGGGATCCAGAGTTGGGAGGTTACCAATGTCTTTTTATGAGTTCCATGATAATACATTCCATGGCCTTGCAGACCAGGCTCATCAGGCTAATAGGTCGATAGTTCTCAGGATCCGTGGTGGTTCCCCTTTGTGGAGTGGGATAACTGTTGCTGTGTGCTGTTCAGTGGGCACAAAGCCTGATGCGAGGCTATTATTAAACAAGTTGTTTACGTGGGGAGCCAGTTCATTCTGAAGTTCATGTAAAATGCAGCCTGGGATGTTGTCCGGTTCCATGGATGCTGTGTTTTTGGCTTTAGAGAGTGCAGCTTTTACCTGCGTAGTTGTGATTACAGGGACTCTGCATTCTTCCTGTATAGATATGGGCCCTTTAGGGGGTGAGGGGGGGGGGTAAAGTTAGCACTGAACCTGTCTGCCAGGATGTTGGCAATATCAGTTGGTTCTGTAATTTTCGTGCCATCGCGCTGTAGCTCAGAGCAGATCTGGGTGTTGCCATCGAGATTCTTGACATAGCTATAGAATGCTTTGTGGTTGTCCTTAGAATTAGTGGTGAATTTGTTTTCGTAGCTAGCTTTGGAAGATCTTATTACCTCAATAATATGCATGCGTTTAGAAGGACTGCTGTTGAGCAATTGTTTTATGATAACTCTAGAGCACAAAAATGTTTAGCACAATGTCTCAGGGAACAAAGTAGAAAGGGCTGTCACCAAGCTTAGAGAGCCTATAACAAGAAAGATAACAAGGCATCCTGTAGAAGTATTAGAAATATTTTGGAAATTATGTAAGTCTGTATAAAGCAGAGAAATATAGAAGTCAAGGAAAGGTATAAATTGAAAAGTTTATGGAAAAATTAATTATGCCAAGGTTAGAGGTAGAGGAGGCTCAATTACTAACAGGATAGGAGGATATGAGATAAACATGGTGATGTATAACCAATCTACAAGAAAGTTTCCAGAACTAGATGGTATTCCTGTGGAAGCTTGGAGGGAAAAAACTGACTAAGATCTGGAAGGTTTTGTTTAACAGTATTTTAAGAGAAGTACCAACATCTTGGAAGAAAGCAGTGGTAGCTGTAATACCTAAAGAGGTTAAAGATCCATCAGATCCAGCTTCATACAGACCCATCTCAATACAAAACCATGATTATAAAGCGTTTGTCTACAATTGCTAAAAGAATGACAGCAGTTAAGCCAAAATTGATAGATATAGATCAATGTGGTTTTGTTGGGGGGGGGAGATGTAAACATTCGACAACATTAACAGAACAGTGATGATCCAGAGGGATTCAGAATGCAAGAAAATAACACTGTTGGTGGGTCTTGATGTAGAGAAAGCATTTGACAGAGTAAGCTGGGATTTTATGAGCAGAGCAATGGAAGCATTTTAATTCCCTGATAAAATAAGGTTGATTAGGAGGATATATGAGGGATTGGAGGCAAAAATTAAAGTGGGTGGGGTCCTCTCTGATAATTTCTGCTTGATCAGAGGAAGCAAGAAGGGGTGTCCTCTCTTCCCCCCTTTATTTACATTACATTTTGATCCATTGGCAAAGAAAACAAGGGACTCAGAAATTCAAGGATATAATTGGTATGGTAGTCAAAAAGCTGGCTCTATTTGCAGATGATATTATTTTATATCTGACAAAACCAGAAAGGGATATTGCAGTGCGTGTGGAACATTTTGAGACAGTTTCAAATATTTTCGGGATACAAAATGAATGAAGCTAAAACAAAGGCAATAGTGTTAAGTTATGTATCCACATTTTTGGAGACATGATAAAATGAAGTATTTAGGAGTATGGATTAAAAATGATTCTGAAAAGATAATACAAAAACTGAGAAAGTGGAAGCTGTGTTATATGGATATAGATAGGAAGATACAAGCAGTTAAAATGTTTTTAATCCCTTTAGTCTCATACACAGGTCAGGCATTTTGTATCAACCAGAGGAGAAGTTGTGGATTGCAATTAATAAAGAGCTGAAGGATTTTATCTGAGAAGGAAAGATGACAAGACTCAAGTGGGATAAGCTTATCCTTCCAATAAAACAATGTGGACTAGGATTGCCGATTTTGAAGGGGTATTTCACAGCAAAACAGTTAAGGCTTCTATACATAGTACAAGCAGAAAATTATAATTCAAAGTGGAAAGAGATAATGATGAAACGGGAGAAGCTCAAGAAACAAGGAGAGACAGGTTTTGGATGCTGACCTTTAAGGAGAATAGCAATAATCCTACAGAATATTATATTCATAAAGTAGCAGGAAGTATTCAAAGAACTAAGCCAACATGGGACTGGAGAAAGGAGATTCTACTGATAGGGATGACTGTAATTAGGGATACAGACAACAGGCAAGAGGGGCCTGGAATTTATTGGAGAAAACTGGCAAATGAACCAATGTATTGGGAGCAAATAACTAGAGAGGGAAAGGTAACAGAATGGGAAGGCACCAATAAATTATTTGGACTGCAGGTTAGATATTGCCTTGCCTTTCAACGATTGATATCATAGTATAGGCAGAGAGAAAGTAACAGGGGGTCCTAAATGAAAGACCAGCAGTGGTGGAGTTTAGTAGAATCTAGAACAGAAGTTGCTGTTAAGAAAGGAATAATTAGTGCAGCATATAAAACATTGCATGATAACTATAAGAATCAATCAGAGGAGGTTAGAAAGGGTTATGAAGAGAGACTGGATAAGCAATTCACAAAGAAAGAATGGGGGATATATTCATGTCTCACAAATATGCAACAAAGTCTAGAAGATTTAGGATCTTAGCTTGGAAGTGTTTACATGGGTATTTTTATACCCCAAGTAGACTCCAAAGAATGTTTCATCAGATAGCAAATGTTGGAGGTGTGATGGGGAAGAAAGAGGTAATTAGGAACATATTTTCTGGGAGTGTAATGAGCTGGCATAGTTCAAAGATTCCCTGCAGACTGCTCTGTCAAAGAAACCGGGTGACCAAATTGGTGTAACTCAGGAAATTATTTTTTTGAGGTATGATACAGAATTGGAATTGCTTAGACACAGTAAGCTCTTGCTAAGCCTAATTATGGTGGCTGCCAAAAAAGCAGTTACTAGAAAATGGAAATCAAAGAATAAACCAACTTTACTAGAAGTAGTGAAAATAGTAACAGAGATAAAAAACTGGAATTGGGATCTTTAGAAAAGGGTAGGGCAAATTATAGTAAAAAATGGGAATTTTGAGATCAATACATACAGAGGAGAAATGAGGTTTAAAAGAAAGCAGGATTTGAATGAGCTATTCTATATTTTGAATACTGTAGTTTGTTTTCTTTACCTTGTGTTTTGCTTGCATTCTGTTTAACAGCATATTAAAACTTCAAAAGAGACCACAGCTCTCTCTGTTCTGAGTCCGGCAGAATTTTTCCCCTCCCTCCCACCCATTTAAGTTGTCTTGTTAAATACCACTGTCTTTCTAGTTGCCCGCCTCTTATGTTAATCTGACCATATATCTAATTTCTCTCTACTTTCACTGGCTTATGTGAGTAATCACAAAACCATCACTTTTGAAATCCCACCCCTTCAATTATTTAAATTTATTGGCCATCCTACAGTATTTCATAGTACCAAAATACAAAAGTAACCACCCTTTCAGTCCATCTTGCTGTTTTAAAAATAGTAACTCTCCACTAAACCTTATCTTTTAAACAGGTAAAACTCAAGTTACCTACTTTCATATCTAACTTCTCTAGTGCACACTGCAGAGTGCATTCTTTTCAATCTTACCTTTAAGCATCCCTGTTACTAGCACTTTCTCTAATACCTAAAAGATCATCTCTACTTGACTCCAAGTAGACTTTTCTCTATCTGTTAAACCTAGCACTTGCTCCTACAGTACTTATTACCTTGATACGGCACTCTTATAGATAGCACCCCAAAAGGCAAACCCCATTTCTCGGTCACCACGTCCCGGAATCTCTTTTAAAGTTTTTTGTCTAGTCCTTCTAGCATGTCGAGGGATCAGTTGCTAGTGTCCTCTCCTGCTCAGCTGGTGAACCTGGGAATATTGAGGCAATGTTACAATTGCCTCATGTACACAGACAACCCTCTCCTCCTCCCACTTAACACAAATACATGCGAGATGCAACTATACGGCCAAACTGGAGGCTGAGCTCTCTCAACATAGGACTGGCAAGACCAGTCAGGAGGAGAAGGTTACCACACACACTATAGACCCAGTCTCACATAGTACCATCACAACCTCAAATCATACACATAAACACACAAAGACATACTCGCGGGCTCTGATCAAAAATCTACCAAAACAGCAGAGGCCACCAAAGCAGACACCCAAACAACCACCACCTCAGAACACAACACCTGCAACACATAGACCTCACAGTCAGAGTGTCAAACAGTCACAGCCCTTAAGGCCAAACACAATGCCAGACACACTAGTCATTGGTGACTCCATAGTCAGACACACTGGCGTCCGCTCACCAGACTGAGTAAGGAGAAGGTCACAGTAAGCTGCCTGTCGGGCGCTAGAATCCGCCACATAACGCAAGCACTCAGGTCTCTCAACAGCAGGTACAAATATGACTCAGTCATTGTCCACGCTGGTGTAAACGACCTGAGACGTACCTCCTTGGACTACATGAAAAGAGACATTGAGGAGCTCTCTGATTATGTAGCCCAGGCAGGTATGACCCTGACCTTGAGCAGTATCCTACCTTCACCAAGAATGATGCCACAATACAGAGATAAGATGATCAGCTTTAACAATTGGCTTAAACTCTGGTGTCATTCAAAGGGGATCCAATGTTTGTCTGCCTGGGATGACATGCTGGACAAGCCACGCTGCCGCAAGGGACGGCTTGCACCTGTCACCCTGGGATTCGGATATTGGCAAAGGCTCTTGCCACCCCATAGTGCCTTTTTAGGCAAGGCTCAAATTCTAAACCTACCACCCTAGAACACAAAAAGGAAAAAACTAAGGGTAATGCTGCTCAATGCCAGAAGTCTAAATCTCAAAATGCACAGGCCCTTCTCAGTATGGAGAACATCGATGTCTGTGCAGTGACAGAAACCTGGTTCAAGGCTCCTGAGAGCACCCCAGCACTATCAGGTTTTACCTCTTATCATGCCCGGCCCCAAAATCCGGACAATACCAAGAAAGGAGGGGGTATCCATATTCATCAAAGACACCCACACCTCAAGACTGGTGGCAACGCACGATGCATCGGAGACCATCCAGGTGCAATTAACCATAGGCAAGACTGCTCTGCAAATTGTAGCATGTTACAGGCCACCCTCACAAACTCAGGAACCTCACATGGCCTTCCTGAAAACACTAGAGGGATAAATGTATCACCAAACACCATCATACTAGGTGACTTCAATTACCCTAATATAGACTGGGAACACTACTCAAGCCCAAACACCCTAGCCCAAAAGTTCCTGGAATTCATAAACTCAAATGCCATGGAACAACTAGTCACCATCCCACAAGAGGAGAAAACATACTTGATCTCATCATCACGAACATGGGAGCACAATGTTCAACACCGAAGTATACCCTCACTGGTGAGATCAGATCACAAACTAATCTCGCTGGAGGTCCTCATCCCACCCCACCTGAAATAAAAAGACCACAGTAAAGAACTTCTCGAGCCGACTTCACACTTCTAAAGACTAGTGTGGTCTCCTTTAAGGCCCCGAGCCGACGGAAAACAATACTCAAGCCGCTGAATCACTTACAAATGCCTTCTACCAGCACCTGCAGGACTGCATGGATAAGGCAATCCCAAGCAAAACAAAGACTCTTTGTACCAAAGGCAAGCGTCCACTCTGGTGGACCCCAGCCATAAACAAACTCTACAACAAAAGGAGGAAGCTACTACAAGATAGAGCAAAATCCTTAAAAGGTAAGACACCCTTGATCACTATAAGTAAAAAACTAAGAGCTCTCATAAAATCATCCAAAGCAAATTTTGAGAGAAAAATAGCTAAAGACTCAAAAGACAATCATAAGGCCTTCTTTAGCTATGTTAGAAACCTGGGAGGAAACTCCCAGATATGCTCAGAACTAGTTCAAAATGATGTGAAGATTACTGATCCTACAGACATTGCCAACATACTGGCTGACAGGTTCAGTGCAAACTTCTCCCCCCCCCAAAAGGAGAGATATCTATACCAGCGATTGCAGCCCCCAAACATCTCCAACGCCCAAGTGAGAACTGCTCTCTCCAAAGCAAAAAACACAGCATCCATGGGACCTGATGGTGTCCCCGGCTGTGTGCTCCTCGAACTCAACGAGGAATTAAACCCACAGCCAGGACAGCTGTTTAATCATAGTCTTACCTCTGGATACGTACCCAGGGAGTGGCGCACTGCAACTGTGGTCCCACTTCACAAAGGCGGTGCCTCCACCGACCCTGGAAATTACCGGCCCATTAGCTTGACAAGCCTTATCTGCAAAGCCATGGAGAGGATCATAATGGACCTCATAAATAAAGACATAGGAATTTGCAGACTTTGGATCCATCCCAGTTTGGCTTTGTCAAAGGCAGATCATGCCTTCTAAACTTGGTTGACTTTTTCGAAACAGTCACCAAAGCCATTGATGAGGGAAAGGCAGTCCATACAGCCTACCTCGATCTGGCGAAGGCCTTTGATACAATACCCCACTCGGGTATCATTGAAAAACTCATCAGCTTAAATGTTAACCCATACATCACAAGATGGGTTGCAAACTGGCTGAGTGACAGAACCCACAGGGTCAGAGTTGCTGGCGCCATGTCAGACTCAAAGCCTGTCACAAGTGGTGTACCACAGGGCTCAGTCCTGGGCCCACTCTTGTTTGGCATCTACTTTTCCGGTACAAGCAAACACAGGAGGGTTATGGCTGACAAAGTTTGCAGATGACTGCAAACTGGGCCATAGTAGAAAACACATCTGACACAGATATCCTTCAGAAGGGTCTCACAGAAACGGATAACTGGTGCCAGAGCCATGGCCTAAAGTTAAATGCCAAAATGCATAGTCATACCCTTCGGGAAAAACAAGGTTACCCTAGCTACCAAATAGGTGGCAATCCACTGAGTACAGAAGAAGTTATCAGGGACCTGGGGACCCAGGTTGATAGTAGTCTGTCATTCGACACCCATGTAGCTAAAGTAGTTAGGAAGACCTTCTACATTGCCCACCTTATCATGAAGGGATTCTCATCTAGATCAAGGAGGTCATAGTCTCCCTATACTCATCACTCATCAGACCAATGATTGAGTACAATGCCCCATTCGGAATGTATCTGACCCGACACTTGCAGCAGCTGGAGAGGCCACAAAAGTTCCTCACCAAAAGGATAAAGGGTCTCAAACATCTGTCCTATGCTGCCCGACTGAAAGAACTCCAGCTCTATTCAGTCGCACCGCTTGCTCAGAGGTGACCTTTGCCTAACATACAAGGCCATGTCAAACCCAGATTTGATGAATATGCTTCACCTCAAAAATCTAGATCCGTCAGAGCCACAAGGGCGGGAGACTTAAACCTCGACACGGCTATTAATAGGACGTGCTGGAGGGATAGATTCATCACCCAAAGACTCCCTATGCTGTGGAATAAAATCCCGGTATATGTGAGGCAGAGCACCTCGCTGGCCTTGTTCAAGAGAAATCTTGACCAATGGATGGGAGATCGCAGATATACCCCAGGGATTACCTCAGTGTCACTGCTCAACAGAGGCACAGCAAAATAATGGGTATAGTTCCCCATACTAAAGGGGTGGCGTAAGCCACAAAACTATGGGCTAGGCTTGTAAATGCCCTCGGGCAGATAGCCTAGTATGAACCTATGAACCTATGAAATGTTTGACTGGCAAAGACTGGATATATTATAAGTGATGTATAATGTTTGCAGCTATGGTTGTGTCAGCATGGTTTATAATGTATAATGTTTGCAACTGTAATTGTCGGTATGGTTTATTTTCATTTATACAAATGTAAGATTGCCTGTGTTACATGTGATAACTTAATAAAGATGTTTCTTATTCAAAAAAGAAATGTGTTGGATATTTATGTGCTTTGATCTGTCTGAACTGTCCCACAGTCCACATACTTTAACCCACCTTTGATGCTGTGTCCTAAGCAAAATCTGAGGAATCAGCCAATACAGATTGTGTTGGGGTGGGTGGAGAAAAAGGGTGACCTGGATTCTTAGCCATCTGATCTCAGCGCCAATGTAGTTCTGACTTTATAAAGCTAAAGACTGGAGTCTAAAACTCCAGTAGATGAGAATGTTGGTGCCATGTATTCTTGAGGTACTGCTGAATCTTTCTCATAGGTAGTCTGGCAAAAGGAATCATGCAAATCATAGAAGCCACAATGCCTAGTATCCTGAGAAATTATATGGCTGTAGCCTGAGACTGATAAGAAAAGTTCAGGAAGAACCAAAGGCACTGCCAAGCATCAAAAAACAGGAGATATAATGAATGGTGGAAGCACAAGCACTTTATTACGCAAAAGTTAAAAATAAAAAAAATAACAGTACATAAAATGCATTTACTGGATCACTGCATTTTTTGTTCTCAAATATCAGACTTCCTCAGATCTGATGTTTGAGGAAAATGTGCAGTGATCCAGTTAATGCATTTTACATATTTTTATTTTTGCTTAATAAAGTCTTCATGCTTCTACCATTCATTATATCTCTTGTTTTTTGGTGCTCAGCAGTGCCTTTGGTTCTTCTCTTTTATTACAACAGTTTTTGCTGTTGTCTTTTGGTGGGCAATGGCTCCTTTCCTCCTTTTTTCTGTTGAAAGTTCAGGAAGAGTAGCAAATATAAACCTCTTTCTCTTGATGATGGAGATCCTTTTGTATCAGTGTCTTTCAGGCAGTCTAGAAACACAACCCTGTGTGATAGAGTGAGGGAGAAGTTTTACAAATTTATCTGGAATCCCAGATGGTTTAGAAGATGAGATGGAACTTTTGTTAATGACTCCAGACATTGAAGAAAAGACTCTGCACAGATAAATAACTCTAAATATAAATAAGGAGAAGGTAAAGGATTTACCTGTGCAAAGTTTTCTGGGTGTGTAAAAAGTATAAGGGCAGTTTTGGAGGCATTACTTCATAACTTTTGATTCAGTCTCAAAGTTTGCTCAGGGCAGACTGTATGTAGTTCTTTATTTGTCAGGTGGAGGGTGCTGATCTTTGTAAAATGATATTATCTCAGTATAAGATAATAGGAAAAAAAGTCTGTCCTGGTGTAATGTCATTAATGTAAAAGGAGAATGGTGCAGAGCCTAACACAGACCCTTCAGGCACAGCTGAGTAAAAAGTGCCAATATCTGTTGTAAAATGACAACACTGTCATCTAGAGGTTCTGCCTTCTTCAAATTATGAAATAATCTGAGGCAGAATAAAGGAAGTAAGTGAGATAATGACTGACTTGTTTTCTGTTATTCTTGTATATTTTTCAAAAGCATGCATAAATAAGCAACTGGACTGGTTTTCCATAGCAGGACTTAATTGAAAGGGAACATTGAGTGTATGCTCCAAACCTAACCAATACCTGTAGTAGTAAAGATGCAATCATACCAGCAGAAAGAGTTGATTCTGGCAAAACTGTGGCAGAAGCAAAAAGTATTAAAAATTGGAGACAGCAGAGTTTGCAGAAAATTATTATTCACTGTACACTAGGCAGAAGAGAAGCAAAGTTACCCCAGCAAAAAGGGGAATGTCTGTCTCTCCAGCATGTTCTGTTAATGTCACAAGCTAGGCTGAGATCCTTACAGTGAGTGACTCTTGTGCCAACTGAGTTGCAGATATGCAGCACTTCCATTAGGGCAGGACTGGAGATTGCCCTATAGGCCAGGCACAAGTCATCTCACAGCAGACTATAAGATACAGAGTAAAGTGACAGGGCCTTCTGCCTGTCCATGCAGGTCATGGTCTGGAGTCCCTGTATTTTCTTAGTGAGAAATCTCTGAGGTCTCTCTAGTTGCTGCAGGTGTCTGGTGAGGTACATGCAAAAGGGTGCGTTGTACTTTATTAGTGGTCTGTTGAGGGTCAAGTACAGCAGAGTTATAAAATCTCTTGACCTGGATGCGATGGCCTTGCTTATAAGGTGTGCTGCTTGGAAGGCTTTTCTACCACTGTGGAAACTTGGTGGTCAAGGTTCAGATTGATATCAACCTGTGTTCCCCTAGTCTTGCACCACGGGGTTGGAACTCAGGGAGGTGCTGTCAATATTGTAATTCATAAGGAAGTTTGCCAAAGAGAATAATAATGCATTTTTGTTTTTTGCATTTAGTTTTAGACCATGGCTTTGGCACCAGTCGTTTGTGTTAGCCCTTCTTGTAACAGGTTTACATCATTGGGGGACTCACTGATTGCTCCCAGTTTGCAATCATCAGCAAACTTGGTGAGCCAAAAGCTGTCTGCTTTGGCCTGGACTTCTGAGAAATAGAGGCCAAAGAGTAAGGGGCCCAACATAGAGACCCCTGTAGTACTCCACTGGTGATGGGTTTACTTGTGGAGATGGAGTCACAAATTCTGACAGTATGTTCTGTCGGTGAGCCAAATGGCTACTTACCTAGTAATGTAAAGGTTAATCCCTAGCTGGGGGATTTTCTCAATGATGCCAGAGTGGGGAATTGTGTCAAAACTCTTGGCAAGGTCAAGATAGTCAGTGTGCACTGTCTTACCTTTATCCATAGCTTTGGTGACATTCTCAAAGAAGTCCACCAGTTTAAATAAGCGTGATCTACCCTTAATGAAGCCAAACTGTTTAGGGTCCAGCATTTGGAGGTCGCCTATGTCCTTGTTGATAAGGTCCATGATGATTCTTTCATGGCTTTGCAAATGAGGCTGGTTAGACTTATGGGCAATGCCTCTGAGTGCAGCTGTTGATTTAGGGCAAATATGTCCTCCCTGCGGTAGAGTGGCGTTGGAAACACATGCGTGAAATGGGAGTGCCTTTGTTGAAGGTTGGGCGTCGAGCTGGCACTGCAGCAGCATAAAACTCTACTGCCAATCATTAGTGGACCGGAGTTCTGCTGTGGCGACCCCTAACCAGGAAAAGCCAAAAGAAGAACAACAACATTCCTATCTAGAGGGTTAAACTTTTTTTTTCTTTTTTGAAGATGTACAGAGATTTGTCTGTTTGTTCTAGGTTAACAGGGGATGATGGTGTTTGGAAAATGTATTTATTTTATTTTCTTGTTTGAGGGTTTTCATTATAATACAAAGTCTTGAAAAATGTTGCAGAGGTTCAAATGGAGATGAGAAGAAACTGTATAAAAGATAAGTCTACCAAGCATTAGTGCTTGCATGCAACACAAGTTGGAAAAACACAATTAAAAAAATTGACATGTATAACAGGTGGGAACAGTAGCTTATCATAATGGTTACTGTATCCATATTATCATGGAACATAAATGGCCTTGTAGGTTAATAGGTTCAAAGGTGTGTACTCGGCTGATGACCACAAGGGCCTTTTTAAGCCTAGCCATACATCCCAAATCTTTGATAATTTCTAGTACCTTTGATGACTGTAAGCAGGGCTTTGGGAATGAAACATTTACAAGCAGGGGCCTGGGAGATGAACCATTTACAGGTTGTCTGTGCCCGTTAGAGACATAGGTGACAGACCAGGGAAGAATTACTTGTTCTCCATCTGAAAGTCCAAATTACAGCTGAATTGGGTTAGGGAGGAACTCTGCTACACATGGATGGGAACCCTGTCTCCTGGATACATACCTGTCTCTCCAGCAGGTCCTATTTGTATCACAAGCAAGGTTTAAGTCTTTAAAATGGACAATTCAGATGCTGTTTCTTTTGTGGATATGCAAGAGGGTCCATCAGGGTTAGGTCTGATAATGCTTTGCATGCCAGGCATAGATCTGGGTGGCCACGGTGGTGCAGCAGTTAGAGTTGTCGCCTCACAGCAAAAGGTTCTAAGGTTCGATCCTTGGCTGGGGTGCCTTCTGTGTGGTGACTGCATGTCTTCCCTGTGGTTGTGTGGATTTCCTCCAGGTGCTTCGGTTTCCTCCCACATCCCTAAGACATGCTGTAGGTGGATTGGACACTCTAAATTGGCTCTAGGCTTGAGTACGTTCGTGTCGGTGCCTTCCTTGGAAGGTTGGGTGCTGGGCTGGTAACTCAACACCGTAAAACTCTACTGCCAATCATGAGTGGACAGGTGATCCACTGTGGTGATCCCCAACTGGGAAAAGCCAAAAGAAGATGCCAGGCATAGATCTCCCCTCAACAGCCTGTAGGAGATGGAATACAGGGATAGGGCTTTGAGGACATCCGCAAAGGACATGTTATTTATGCCCTGTATTCTTTTAGTGAGGAACCTCTGTGGACTTTCCAACTGTTGGATGTGCCTGGTTAGGTACATACCAAAAGGGGAAGTGTACTCCATTATAGATCGGATGAATGCCAAATACAGTCAAAACATGACCTCCTTGGACTTAGATGCCTTTGTTTATAATTTGCACAAGATAGAATGATTTCCTCACTGCTGTAGACATGTGATGGTCAAAGGCTAGATTACTGTCTGTGTGTCCCCAAGCCCCTGACTACTGGAGTGTGTTAATATGATGGTTACCAGGGATGGATGACTTCCTGAAGGATACTGCTATGCATTTCTTGGCATTTAGTTTCAGTCCATGGCTCTTACAGTAGTTTTTTGTCTGTCAGCCCTTCCTGGAGAACATTTGTATCAGTGGGGGATTCTATGACTGCTCCTAATTTGCAATCATCTGCAAATTCTGTCAGCCAGAGGCTATGGACACTGGCCTTGACTTCAGAAAAGTAAATGCCAAAAAAAGAGCAGACCCAGGACTGATCCCTGAGGGATTCTGTGACTGGCTTCTTTGTAGAGGTGGACTGCCCAGTTCTAACTTCCTGGCTCCTGTCTGTGAGTTTGAGTCTGATGAAGGTGAGGCATTGTCCGTACCGAAAGCGCTTATTAAATAAGGTTTATTTGTAGGTGCCGACTCTCGTTGTGTTTCTCTCGCGTGTGGGTTTTAAAAGTTTGTCTTTTTTTACTTTGGTGACGTCTCAGTTGAGAGTTTGAGTTTGTCGACAATGCCTGAGTTGGGGTATTGTGTCAAATGCCTTAGCCAGGTCAAGGTAGGCAGTGTGAACCATTTTGCCATGATCCATTGCTTTGGTGAACATCTCAGTCCACCAGGTTGAGTAGGCATGACCTGCCGTTTGGAAACAAACTGGTTTGGATTAAGAGTCCTGAGGTTTCCTATGTCATTATCTATCATTTCCATGATGATTCTGTCCATGCCTTTGCATATAAGACTAGTGAGGCTTATGGGACTGTAGATGACCCACCTTTGTGCAGATGAATGACTATTGCTGTTCTCCAATCGTGAAACATCAACCCTGTTTGGAGGCTACAGTTAAATGATCTAGGTTGTGCTTAAACTACGTAATAGACAAAATCAGCTTCACATGGAACATGCCTGTTCGTAGAAGGGGCAGTCTCTGGGACACATCTGTTTCTCCAGCATGTTCTTTTTAAGTCACAGACAAAATGCAGATCCCTAGACCTTGTATTTCTGGTACTCTCTGACTTACAGATATGCAGGAAATTCCTGTGTGTGGGGTTTGCGGATGCCTTTGTTAGCCAGGCATAGATCAAGAAAATACTTGTCAAACTAATGGTTATTTCAACTGCAATGCAAAGTATGTGGTTTATTTGGGTTTGTGTACAAAATGCCACGGTTTCGTAGGAAAAACGGAAAGGACACTCAGACGTAGAATCTATGAACACTTTTATGATGTCTCTAAGAAAAAAGAATCCAACGCTTTTTATAAGCATTTGTTGGTTTGTCCTAATATGGTAATTACGTTTTTTTGTTTTAGAGCAAATTATACCTGACAATTGGGAATCCAAATTAGAATTTAAAGAATTGTTATGGCAGCTAAAATTAAATGCTGGGAAATGGCCCGGGTTGAATGACAGTGTGAATTTGAGTAGTGTTTTGAAATTAAGAAGGGCCAAATTATAATTAATTATTATTTTAAAGCTGTTTGTGATTTATTGTATTTTACTTGTATTTTATGAATGCATGGTTTAGAATTGTAATGTAAATATTCATCATTAATATTTTTCATGTGGTACATGTTTTAAGATATGCATATTTATGATGTTCAAGCATTATTTTATGGTTTTATATATTTAATATTTAAACAAGATTACTATGTATATATTTTTAATTCATTCATTAAGTTTGGTTAAGGATAAAGTGCATTAATAGGTTGGTGCAACTTTAAGCACTCATTCCAACATACTGATCTAATTAATTCAATTGATCACATGATTTATGCATTTTATATTTAAACAAAGTTTGAATTTTAATTGATTTATCTTGATAAAGCTCAGCATCAGCTGAGCGAAAGCGCTTGATACATTTTTGTGTGGTGTGGTGTCTAACAACAAAATAATACAATTTTCAGACTTTAATCTTCAGTTTCCAGGCTGGTATTTCGCTCTCATCGTGGATTTATAACTTTTTGTTCAAACCTTAGTAATATTGATGTTTTGATTCTACCATTGTGGCTTGTTTTTTTGTTAGTTCTGTACTTCTTCATAGTGAGTACAGCTGCCTCTTTGCAGCTGTTAACATGCTTGTATAGGGTTTCTGTGAACAGTTTCACACAGGTAGCAGTGTTATCAGGGTTTATGAGGGCTACTAGTGTAGTGGGACTAACCTTGTCAACAAAAGGATAAGTAAACCTAAATGAGACGTATCTTTCCAAGGATACTGGACATCAGTCAATATACTAAAGCTTTTGGGAGTCTTCCTTGAACACTATACAAGAGTGTGCTGGTATAAAAAAGTACAAGAGGTGCCAAACTTGGTGACTTTCTTGCTGTTAATATGCCTAGTCATCTCATTATGTCAGTGTCTTTGATGATTGGCTTGTGATTAACGTTGTGTGGGCAGATAAGTACTTTTGGGGACTTTTCTTAACCTTTTTCTGTGAAACGTATTTTTCAGTAGTAGTTTTGTCCATCAGGAAAGGAAAATGTATGTGTATGGTAGGCAGATACCTTATAAGGACCCCCCCCCACACACACACACAACCTGTCTTCTTTTTTTCTCCCTTATCTTTTTTTCATTTCCAGGACCATTTATAGTTGGCTTAGTAGTCTAAAACTTTCTAAAGGTCTTGGCGTTTGTGACCATGGCTACCGAATCTTCTGTCTTGGATATTCCCCTTCAGTCAAAGAGCAGTGAAATTTCAAGAGAGGCTTCTTAAACTCCGTTGTTCATCTTTTTTCATTGGCCTGGAATGGACAATTCTACTGTGATAGTTTTGGAGCCCAATTCAGTCTGATCTCTCTGGTCCCTCTGCCAAGGTTCCACAGGAAGCGAAGGCCCAGCATATCCTTTCTTCCATTCAGACCAGATTTCGGGTGCCTTAGCCAAAGAGGAAGAATTGATCTTGCTTGAAGAAGAGATTGGTATACATAAAGTTCTGGTGAGGGAGGAATTGGTTGGGTCACTCTTGGAGGTCTGGATGTTGTGTTTCTTCCGTGATTAACAGACTAGAGATCCAAAATGCTAACCATTTTTCTCCCCTTCCAACTCCTTTTCAGTTTTAAAGGACTCTCAAGAAGACTGGTGTGACTTTGTCCTGGCTCTCTCTTCTGGGTTGTATATTCTTTCTGGTCTTCAACCTCTTTGCAGCCTCAGACTAAGAGGAATAGATGTCTCCTCTCCTTTTAAGAAAGTATATTCATTGACATTGAGGAGGAAGGTATTTATTGCTTATGCTTCTCAACTTTTCCTATTTCTTACAGGTCTGAAATGGGAGGAGAATCTGTTCTCAGATTCTGCAAATGAAGACCTTTCTTTTTATAATGCAATTTATAAAATGAGAGTTTTTCAAATGGAAAGTTTAAGAGGTACAACAATGATATGAGCTTTTGAGTTTTGATTCCCCTAAGCTCTTAGGCATTAGTCCAGTAGTGGGAGCTTTGGTGGACACTTTTTTTTAATTTGGCGTCTGCTTTTCCTGATTATCAAACTCTTGCACCACAAAAGTCTGACAGGCTGTATAAGGTGCCAGATTCCCCTATATTTATTTTAGGAATACCGTTGCTGACCCACCTGCCATTTCTATGGACAAGGATATTGGATCCAAGTTTTTTGTTTCTCCTAATCCTGTCCCCAGTAAGAAAAACTGCAGGGTATTTGACAGGTATGAGAAGAAAGTATACACTGCTTCTACTTTTTTTGTTCTGGGCAATCAACTGCCAGACCCATACTTGCTTTCTATATTTTAGACCTGTAGCAGCAATCTTTAGCTGATCCTTACTTTTTCTAATATTAAAACGACTACTTTATCAGATTTGGTCTTTGGTACTGAAAATCGTCCATAATCCCTGCCCGACCAAAGAAGCAGATTCTCATCCATTCTCCCGAATTCTAACGGAGATGCTATTACAAGGTGTAACTGTTCTCTCTCCCTTACAGGGAAAATGTTTTTTTTTCCAGGATATACATTGTACCCAGTGAATGTACCCGGAGACCTCTCTTAGATCTTTCAATCCTGAATACCTAATAAATAACAGGAACACTGGAACGCACAGAGGAGAGTACACTAAAATAAATGTAGTTTTTAGCTCGGTTAATTCTTTAGTGTTCACTATTCATCTGTAGACCCTCAGAAACACTTAAAACATGATGCTCTCTGTTTTTTATTGTGACCTTATGGTATATAAGCTTCAATCAAGTATATTGAATAATGTGAGTAATAAAACAATTATCAACCAATTAAACAGCCTCTCTGAAAGAACCTAATAAAAGCAAATTTAACTCTTTATCAACCGGATATTAAATAGCCAGCTTTCTATCTAGTAAAAAAAAACACTTTATATTTACATTATCATTTAGGCCAGGTGGATTGCAAGCAGACAAACGTATCTGCCACTCAGCTTCCCTTTCTTTTTATACAATTCTTAAAATTTCCACCCCTTAAGTCTTCCCTTACAATATCCAAGATAGGAAAGAAAAAACGTCTGTAAGCGAACAGTGGACAGAATGTTTATGTAATGTGCTGTTTTTTTTTCATTTTTAATCTTAATTGCATATACATTTTCTTTGTTCCTCTTGTTCTAACTTCTGGTGGTCTTGCACACATAAAAAGCTGGACAACAAAACATAATGTGATATAAACTACACCAGAAGTGTTGCAACTAAACCTGTCAGGAATTCTAATCAATATGTTCCAAGACTATGTCAGGACCCTCGTGTATATCTGCATATCTTACAACTATAACATTTATACATACCAAAAGCTTTTTGTGTGTGGGGTGGAATTAACTTGGAATCATCCCGTTCCAACAGCTGCTTAATGTTACCATGCTTTTTGTACATAAAATTAGGGAAAACAGCTAACACCTTGGCCAAATCGTCAGTTCCCATTGTAACTTTACAATTATTACAAATAATATTCTTTATAGCAACATTATCCACACTCTCGTATCCAAACATCAAACCTAGATTCCTCAGAAACCGTTACCATGTTGCTTTTTTTTTGGTGAAACCATTTGTAAGCATGGGAGAAAATTTGTTTTAAATTTTTAATGAATTTCTTTGTTATCCAGTAATTCAACAGGATAATCCCTTTCACAAAAATTAGTAATAAATCTTTATTTCATTTTCCAAATCACTATGAAGACTAATCATACATGAAGCCCTGCTACCACATGGAGTATTCTTTTTTTATGTACGTTGGATGACTGCATTTAAAATGCACATAACTATTGGAAAATGTATCCTTGAGATGTGTTCCAACAAAATTGTGTTTGTTAGATTCCCATTTTAAATCAACGCCTAAAAAACAAACCCTATTCCCATGGTCACCTAAGACAATTAAAAAAAAAAAAAAAAAAAAAATTATTTAAAACACTTATAAAAATTCACTTAAATGAAAACCAATGTCTATTTTAAAAAGTATTATAATATGGAAACATAACTAAAATCTCCATATCCCAGCAGCCTTATATTAAGTTGGCATAAATGGGGCCTGCTGTGGCCCCCGTGGCTACATGTTTTAATTGTTTATAATATTTCTTGTTAAAAATAGTTTTTTTTAACAGTATTTCTAATGGGGACAAATGAGTACCAATATGGTTGTTTCAAATCTAATTTGGTGTAAAAAGTCCTATGATTCACATATATAGGATGCCTTTAGGTGAACCAGGGAATTCAGAATGTGGTCCAAGTACAAAGAAATACTGGACGCAGAGACAATGGGTCTGAAGGGGGGAGGGTTGGTTATTCTTTTATGCAAGGAGTACCAAATAGTACTCCAACTTTTGGATTTTCTACATGTAAAAAAAAAAAAAAAAAAATCTACATCAGTGTCATTACACATAAGGAGATCATATAATCCATTATGTATAGAAGCGTAACTTCTTAAAATATCTTGCCAAAATACTTCTAAATATTCCTCATCTTTCAACATATCTTCCATGGCAAAGTTATACTTGCAGCCATCCATACTGACTACCCCCCCCCCCACACTTATCTGCTTTCATAAATCTCAAATCCCTCCTGGCTCTAAGTTCAGCCAGTGCTTTTCTTTCTTCATTATCCAACGGGCACGTTTGTTTAAACACATCCTGTCGTTCTCGCAGCATGTTTTAATAGTGCATGATAATGTCGGGATATACACAAATGGCTTACTTAAAAACGCTTATCTGAACATCTATCATAATGTATTTTAAATTTAACTTTTTTGTGAAGATTTAGTTCCAATAGAGCTTTTAAAACATCAGCCCTTTTCCTTGGTAAAAAATTAAAACTTAACTGCAAAAGTCTGTGGTGGGCATCAGTGACGACAAAATCCGAGAAATTATAAACATTGTTGGAACTCACAAGTTTATCATTCACAGTCAGCGTTTCCTTCCTCAACTTGAATAAGTGCTGCTCCTCGTTCGTACATACTTTTTTGTAGAAGCAGAAGAATGGTTACCATGTTGGAAGATGCCCCCTTTTCATTATGATTCAGAGAGCGCAAAGGGAGCTCCGGTATAACAGTGGTAGATGCGGAATTACTTGCAACTTCAACAGGTCTTTCTTTGAAACCCTACTCAGCCGGTTTTAAAAGGATAGCAGCTTTATTGGAACCATCAGTCATTGCTAGCAGGAACTAGCAACACAGCATTGTTAACGGTCCCGGAGTCTTGTATGTTGTTAGAAGGCTTTACCAGAAAGGCTCATCCAGACTCTGCTACACTTTGCTGTGAAGGAAAGGTTAGTTTGCTGTTATTTTTTGTATTACTGTATTGCCTTTCTATATTTTGAATACTGTAGTTTGTTTTCTTTACTTTGTGTTTTGTTTGCATTCTGTTTTAACAGCATATTAAAACTTCAAAAGAGACCACAGCTCTCTCTGTTCTGAGTCTGTCTTTCTAGTTGCCCGCCTCTTATGTTAATCTGACCATATATCTCATTTCTCTCTACTTTCACTGGCTTATGTGAGTAATCACAAAATCATCATTTTTGAAATCCCACCCCTTCAATTATTTAAATTTATTGGCCATCCTACAGTATTTCATAGTACCAAAATACAGAAGTGACCACCCCTTTCAATCCATCTTGCTGTTTTAAAAATAGTAGCTCTCCACTAAACCTTAACTTTTTAAACAGGTAAAACTCAAGTTACCTACTTTCACATCTAACTTCTCTAGTGCACACTGCAGAGTGCATTCTTTTCAATTTTACCTTTAAGCATCCCTGTGACTAGCAGTTTCTCTAATACCTGCTGGAAAGCACTAGGAAGCCTTAAAACTCTCCTTGTTAACAAGGAGAAATTAATAGTAGGCACTAAACAGCCTATCATTGCAAAGTACCTTGCTAAGGAAACAGCTCCTATACTTTACAAAGAAAAAAAAAAAAAGCCGCAAACCAAGCATGTCCAAGGGTCAGCTTCCGGTGATTTCTCCTGTCCACCTGGTGAATCTGGGCATACTGGGGCAATGCAAAAATTGCCTCATGTACACAGACAACCCTCTCCTCCTACCACCCAACACTACAACCTGTGAGAGATGCACTTACATAGCCAAAATGGAAGCAAAGCTCTCTCCACCCAAGATTGTGCTAAACAGTCAAGAGGAGAAGGTTAACACCCACACTACATCTCAAGCAACACATAGCCCTTCTAAACCCGCACCACCAACACCCACATATAGCAACACTAAATCCACATATGCAGAGGCCCTTAACTGTAACCTGCCCAAGCAACAAAGATCTCTGAAGCTGAAATGCAAACAAACACCAATCACAACCAATGTGTGGCTTTTTGTTTTGTTAGTTCTGTACTTCTTCATAGTGAGCACAGCTGCCTGTTTGCAGCTGTTAACATGCTTGTATAGGGTTTCTGTGAACAGTTTCACACAGGTAGCAGTGTTATCAGGGTTTATGAGGGCTTGAAATTTTGCAGGGTTATCACTTAATAGTACTAAGTTAGCCTTAGAGTAGCTCCTGAATATTCCAGGGTTAGCTGGAGTTCCAGGATTTATTTTTTACTTCAGAGGAGACCATTTTGTGATTTGATCTTACTAGAGAAGACATCATACTAGGAGGTGTGCAGCACCCTCCTATTAGTGAGGTTCAGATCCAGTATGTTTGCACCCCTGGTCAGTGTATTGACAACCTGGTCCAGGGACTTTGTGTTTGCAAAATTTAGAAATCTCTGTGCCTCTGCATTTCTATATTCCCTCAGGATTCCCATATCCATCAAGCTGGTAATGGAGACCATGGGAAAGTTCATATCCATGTCAACAGACCCTTTTTTATTGATTAGACAGTTGGAGTGTGAATATCATTCAATGTCAGGTGTACCAGTTTGCAACTATGGGGACAGTACTGGTCACTGCAAACTATTTGTCCTGTGTACAACTAGGTATTGGAGAAATTTCAGTCGTGCTTTTACAAGAAAAATGGCACTCAAGGTGTCTGAGTCTGTACAGAGCACTGCTAAATACTTAATGGGAAACCAATACATAGACCCTCAAAATTTATGGATGAAGTGTTTAGGCAGATATTCCGAAGTTAGAAACAAATCAAGCAGTACTTACTGAAAACAAAGAATTAGCTTGTCAAGAATGATGAAGTGAGGGGTCGTATGAATGGCTACTGCCTGGCTACTACTAGTGCTGGTATTGCTACAGCTTCACTCTGCTGGGATACAGTGCTCCTTTTCTTCTTCTTTCACTAGAAGCAAAATGTTAGCACAAATCCCAAGATAAGGATCAGGCCACAGCCTGTTTGGTGATCCACAGTCTTGTCCTAGATGATGCAATGGTCTGCAGATTGTTGTAGACTTTTCCTGGTAGACGCCTTAAGTAGCAAGCAGACCAGTTGGTAATCAATGCACTCTGCTTCTTGTCTCACCAGGAACAGAATGTAAGCACAAATTCCAAGCTATCACCTATAAATCGGTTATTAGGCTTTCTGGTGATCAGCAGTCTCCAGGAAATAATGTCCCTGTGCCCCTTCTCTCGCCAGGAATAAACAGAAGCATTAATCCCAAGACGACTGCTGAGCGGAATGTGAGCTCTCCAATAACTGGTGGCCTTGCATTAGATGTTTAAAGGTAAGATTAAAAAATGGGCTAATATCCTAAACACTGCAGTGCGCATTAAGCAGTTAGATATGAAAAAGGGGATAACTTAGACAGCTAAAACTTGTGCAGAGCCACTAATTTTAAAAAGAGCAAGATAGATTGAAAGGGGGCGGGCGCTTTTGTATTCTGGTTCTGTAGAATACAGTGGGATGGCTGGTAAATTTTAATAAGGGACAGGCAACTAGAAAGACACAGATGTGTTTAAGAACACAACAGCAACAGGGTGGGAGGCTGGGAAAAAATTCTGTCTGACTTACAAGTGACACAGCTGTGGTCTCTTTCCAAGTTGTAATATGCAAGTTTTAAGTCGCAGTATGTCTCATTTTTAATGAAAATAAAAGCTTGTACCGCTTGAACTTTTGTACCTAAAGGTTCAATAACTGTGTCCCAGATCTCATGCCTGTCCAATGGCTCCTCTGCTTTACCCTTTATCTATTCTACAAACTTCTGCTTCTCCACTCTTTTCCTTTTTTTCTCCTTCACATTCTTTCTTATAGCATCTGCAAACAAAATCTTCTCTAAACTACTTTCTTCTTCTTCTTCCCTGATCCAATCCAGCACCTCTTCCCACGATAATTTGTTTCCAATCTCCTGTTCCTTTTCGTTAAACTGCTGCTGCAATAAATCATCCCGCAACTGTCCAGACTGGAAGGCTGTAACTGCAATCTCCAATTGCCGTAGCTCCACCTCCGAAGACTCAAACATTTTTGCCTGGAACAACTCCTCTGAATCGGCAAACAGACCCTGCAAATGGCTGTCTTCTCCTTCGGCATTTGCCTCCACTTCCATAACACACTCCTCCATGTTTTGCGATGTTCTCCCAGCCACCACTGTGCTAGGAATGGAACGTACGCACATGAATTCTTGTTGGCTGTGTGGAACACAAGTGCCGTAACAGAAGGGGATATTCCCTAATGCCCTGGCCAAATTTATCCTAGTAGTATAAGTACCACCTCAGGTCTCCTCTGAAAAGAGGCTATTAGTGTAGTGGGACTAACCTTGTCAACAAAAGGATAAGTAAACCTAAATGAGACATATCTTGCCAAGGATACTGGACATCAGTCAATATACTAAAGCTTTTGGGAGTCTTCCTTGAACACTATACAAGGGTGTGCTGGTATAAAAAAGTACAAGAGGTGCCAAACTTGGTGACTTTCTTGCTGTTAATATGCCTAGTCATCTCATTATGTCAGCGTCTTTGGTGATTGGCTTGTGATTAACGTTGTGTGGGTAGATAAGTACTTTTGGGGACTTTTCTTAACCTTTTTCTGTGAAACTTATTTTTCAGTAGTAGTTTTGTCCATCAGGAAAGGAAAATGTATGTGTATGGTAGGCAGATACCTTATAAGGACCACCCCCACCCCCCCAACGCAACCTGTCTTTTTTTTCTCCCTTATCTTTTTTTCATTTCCAGGACCATTTATAGTTGGCTTAGTAGTCTAAAACTTTCTAAAGGTCTTGGCGTTTGTGACCATGGCTACTGAATCTTCTGTCTTGGATATTCCCCTTCAGTTAAAGAGCAGTGAAATTTCAAGAGAGGCTTCTTAAACTCCTTTGTTCATCTTTTTTCATTAGCCTGGAATGGAAGAATCTACTGTGATAGTTTTGGAGCCCAATTCAGTCTGATCTCCCTGGTCCCTCTGCCAAGGTTCCACAGGAAGCTAAGGCCCAGCATATCCTTTCTTCCATTCAGACCAGATTTCGGGTGCCTTAGCCAAAGAGGAAGAATTGATCTTGCTTGAAGAAGAGATTGGTATACATAAAGTTCTGGTGAGGGAGGAATTGGTTGGGTCACTCATGGAGGTCTGGATGTTGTGTTTCTTCTGTGATTAACAGACTAGAGATCCAAAATGCTAACCATTTTTCTCCCCTTCCAACTCCTTTTCAGTTTTGAAGGACTCTCAAGAAGACTGGTGTGACTTGTCCTGGCTCTCTTCTGGGTTGTGCATTCTTTCTGGTCTTCAACCTCTTTGCAGCCTCAGACTAAGAGGAATAGATGTCTCCTCTCCTTTTAAGAAAGTATATTCATTGACATTGAGGAGGAAGGTATTTATTGGTTATGCTTCTCAACTTTCTTTTCCTATTTCTTACAGGTCTGAAATCGGAGGAGAATCTGTTCTCAGATTCTGCAAATGAAGACTTTTCTTTTTATGATGCAATTTGTAAAATGAGAGTTTTTCAAATGGAAAGTTTAAGAGGTACAACAATGATATGAGCTTTTGAGTTTTGATTCCCCTAAGCTCTTAGGCATTATTCCAGTAGTGGGAGCTTTGGTGGACACTTTTTTTTAATTTGGCTTCTGCTTTTCCTGATTATCAAACTCTTGCACCACAAAAGTCTGACAGGCTGTATAGGGTGCCAGATTCCCCTATATTTATTTTAGGAATACCGTTGCTGACCCACCTGCCATTTCTATGGACAAGGATATTGGATCCAAGTTTTTTGTTTCTCCTAATCCTGTCCCCAGTAAGAAAAACAGCAGGGTATTTGACAGGTATGAGAAGAAAGTATACACTGCTTCTACTTTTTTTGTTCTGGGCAATCAACTGCCAGACCCATATTTGCTTTCTATATTTTAGACATGTAGCAGCAATCTTTAGCTGATCCTTACTTTTTCTAATATTAAAACGACTACTTTATCAGATTTGGTCTTTGGTACTGAAAATCGTCCATAATCCCTACCCGACCAAAGAAGCAGATTCTCATCCATTCTCCCGAATTCTAACGGAGATGCTATTACAAGGTGTAACCTGTTCTCTCTCCCTTACAAGGAAAATGTTTCTTTTCCAGGATATACCTTGTACCCAATGAATGTACCCGGAGACCTCTCTTAGATCTTTCAATCCTGAATACCTAATAAATAACAGGAACACTGGAACACACAGAGGAGAGTACACTAAAATAAATGTAGTTTTTAGTGCTGTTAATTCTTTAGTGTTCACTATTCGTCTGTAGACTTCATCAGAAACACTTAAAACATGATACTCTCTGTTTTTTATTGTGACCTTATGGTATATAAGCTTCAATCAAGTATATTGAATAATGTGAGTAATAAAACAATTATCAACCAATTAAACAGCCTCTCTGAAAGAACCTAATAAAAGCAAATTTAACTCTTTATCAACCAGATATTAAATAGCCAGCTTTCTGTCTAGTAAAAAAACACTTTATATTTACATTATCATTTAGGCCAGGTGGATTGTAGGCAGACAAACGTATCTGCCACTCAGCTTCCCTTTTTTTTTTATAAAATTCTTAAAATTTCCACCCCTTAAGTCTTCCCTTACAATATCCAAGATAGGAAAGAAAAAACGTCTGTAAGCGAACAGTGGACAGAATGTTTATGTAATGTGCTGTTTTTTTTCATTTTTAATCTTAATTGCATATACATTTTCTTTGTTCCTCTTGTTCAAACTTCTGGTGGTCTTGCACACATAAAAAGCTGGACAACAGAACATAATGTGATATAAACGACACCAGAAGTGTTGCAACTAAACCTGTCAGGAATTCTAATCAGTATGTTCCAAGACTACGTCAGGACCCTCGTATATATCTGCATATCTTACAACTATAACATTTATACATACCAAAAGCTTTTTGTGTATGGGATGGAATTAACTTGGAATCATCCCGTTCCAACAGCTGCTTAATGTTACCATGCTTTTTGTACATAAAATTAGGGAAAACAGCTAACACCTTGGCCAAATCGTCAGTTCCCATTGTAACTTTACAATTATTACAAATAATATTCTTTATAGCAACATTATCCACACTCTCGTATCCAAACATCAAACCTAGATTCCTCAGAAACCGTTACCATGTTGCTTTTTTTTGGTGAAACCATTTGTAAGCATGGGAGAAAATTTGTTTTAAAATTTTTAATGAATTTCTTTGTTATCCAGTAATTCAACAGGATAATCCCTTTCACAAAAATTAGTAATAAATCTTTATTTCATTTTCCAAATCACTATAAAGACTAATCATACATGAAGCCCTGCTACCACATGGAGTATTCTTTTTTTATGTACGTTGGATGACTGCATTTAAAATGCACATAACTATTGGAAAATGTATCCTTGAGATGTGTTCCAACAAAATTGTGTTTGTTAGATTCCCATTTTAAATCAACGCCTAAAAAACAAACCCTATTCCCATGGTCACCTAAGACCATTAAAAAAAAAAAAAAAAAATTATTTAAAACACTTATAAAAATTCACTTAAATGAAAACCAATGTCTATTTTAAAAAATATTATAATATGGAAATGTAACTAAAATCTCCATATCCCACCAGCCTTATATTAAGTTGGCATAAACGGGGCCTGCTGTGGCCCCCGTGGCTACATGTTTTAATTGTTTATAATATTTCTTGTTAAAAATTGTTTTTTTTAACAGTATTTCTAATGGGGACAAATGAGTACCAATATGGTTGTTTCAAATCTAATTTGGTGTAAAAAGTCCTACGAGTCACATATATAGGATGCCTTTAGGTGAACCAGGGAATTCAGAATATGATCCAAGTACAAAGAAATACTGGACGCAGAGACAATGGGTCTGAAGGGGGGGGTTGGTTATTCTTTTATGTAATTTTGGAGTACCAAATAGAACTCCAACTTTCGGATTTTCTACATGTAAAAAAAAAAAAAAAAATCTACATCAGTATCATTACACATAAGGAGATCATATAATCCACTATGTATAGAAGCGTAACTTCTTAAAATATCTTGCCAAAATACTTCTAAATATTCCTCATCTTTCAACATATCTTCCATGGCAAAGTTATACTTGCAGCCATCCATACTGACTACCCCCCCCCCCCCTTATCTGCTTTCATAAATCTGAAATCCCTCCTGGCTCTAAGTTCAGCCAGTGCTTTTCTTTCTTCATTATCCAACGGGCACGTTTGTTTAAACACATCCTGTCGTTCTCGCAGCATGTTTTAATAGTGCATGATAATGTCGGGATATACACAAATGGCCTACTTAAAAACACTTATCTGAACATCTTTCATAATGTATTTTAAATTTAACTTTTTTGTGAAGTTTTAGTTCCAATAGAGCTTTTAAAACATCAGCCCTTTTCCTTGGTAAAAAATTAAAACTTAACTGCAAAAGTCTGTGGTGGGCATCAGTGACAACAAAATCCGAGAAATTATAAACATTGTTGGAACTCACAAGTTTATCATTCACAGTCAGCGTTTCCTTCCTCAACTTGAATAAGTGCTGCTCCTCGTTCGTACGTACTTTTTTGTAGAAGCAGAAGAATGGTTACCACATTGGAAGATGCCCCCTTTTCATTATGATTCAGAGAGCGCAAAGGGAGCTCCGGTATAACAGTGGTAGATGCAGAATTACTTGCAACTTCAACAGGTCTTTCTTTGAAACCTTGGTGATTGATGTCATTTCTTACCCTACTCAGCCGGTTTTAAAAGGATAGCAGCTTTATTGGAACCATCAAAGTCATTGCTAGCAGGAACTAGCAACACAGCATTGTTAACGGTCCCGGAGTCTTGTATGTTAGAAGAAATGGGAGATGTCTAATTTCTGTTTCACTGCCATATGCAATACCCAGATCATATGCAGATATGTTGCTTAACACCTTCCTTTACTTATGCTGCACAGTATTTTCAAATTTATCCAGAATCCTGAAAATATTCCCATAATCCAGAATTAGTTCACTACACCTAAGATGCTCATTAGCTGAAATAGTTAGGCTAAAGAAGCCTTTAACTGTTCCAAAATATTTGATGAGTAATTTCCAATATTCCTTGCCAGCATTGGTTAAAAAAAAAAAGGCCAATTCATGAAATATAGGACAGTCCTGAGTGACACCATTGAGCAGTTTAAAAAACTTCAGCCCTTTAGGAACAATATTCAATTTAATAAATGATCAAAATACTTATTTTCAGCAACTAACGCCCAGTAGCGTTTTAAGCCTTTTTCAAGTTTTTCTTTAAGGCTGGGTAAACTGCTTCTTAACAATTGTCTTTCAGGCTGACATACATTGCCAGAAAACTGGTTGAAGTTGGTGTTTTACCACTGATTTAACATCCTTATAAAAAACATCAGCCAGTTTATCACATTGCAAAGGAACTTGCACAACAATCTCACGTACATCAAATGAATCGTTAAAACCATCTATAGTAGTTGTAGCCAATGAACTGTCCTTAAATCTAGCACCCTCAGACGATATTTAAAATGTTTTTATTAGATAGAAAAATGGCTAATCTGGTTGGCAAAGAGTTAAATTTGCTTTTACTAGGTTCTTTGAGAGGTTGTTTAATTGGTTGTTTTATTACTCCTATTATTTGATTTACTTGATTGTTTTTATTATGACCTTATGGTATCATGTTGTGTTTCTGATGAAGTCTATGGATACAGATGAGTAGAGAATAATAAAGGATTAACTGCACAAAAACCACATTTATTTTTGTGTGCTCTCCTCTGTGCGTTCCATTGTTTCTGTTACCAGTTTTTTATTTTACACTGGTTTTTGGGATTATACTTAGTTGTTTTTTGTTAATCGTGAATACCTTCTTCATTATTCTAGAGTTCAAAATGTTAATATTGTTGTGTCTTTTCTTCTTCTACAAAACTTTGTGTGCCACTCTAGACGGCAAGAATGCATATCGTCATGTCCTTATTCACAAAGGCCACAGGTGTAATTTAAAATTTTTTGTTTTGGGATTGTAGTTTGTTTACATCTTTGCAGTTTGGTCTGTCTGCAGCTCTAAAAATTTTTCAGAAAATATCTTCCTCCAGTCATTGCCTTCTGCATACTTCAGGGAATTTATATTTACCCCTACTTGGATGGTTGCCTCCTCTTAGCAGCTTCTACCCAAGCCACTCTGGCAACCCTTCATTTTCATAGGAGGTTACTAGACTAATGGCCCTAGGGCCTTTACAAGCGTAGATGTGTTAAAAAAAAAATCCGCACCGTCTAACCCTGTCCATGAGGGACACGGGTGCCAGTCCCAGGATGAATTTACTGTCATCCATCCAACTGTCAGTGTTGCTCTTTAATACGGTCATTGAGGACCTCTGCTTCTCGTGAAATGGGAGCTTATTCCAGTGGAGTAGAAATCTAGAAGAGGCATATCTGTTTCTCCAACATGTTTTGTTAATGTCACGGGCTAGGTTGTGATCCCTGGAGCGAGTGACTCTTGTCTCATTTGATTTGTGGATATGCAGCATTTCCATTAGGGCAGAGTCAGAGACTGCTCTGCAGGCCAGGCACAAGTCTCCTCTCAGCAGCCTGTATGATACAGAGTGCAATGACAGGGCTTTCAGTCTTTTCATGTAAGTCATGTTTTGGAGGCCCTGTATACTTAGTTAGAAACTTCTGTGGTCTTTCCAGTTGCTGGATGTGTTTGGGGAGTTACATACAGAAGGGAGCATTGTACTCAATTAGTGGTCTGATAAGGGTCAAGTACAGCGGAGTTATAACCTCTTTAGTCTTGAATATGATGCCCTTATTTATGAGATGTGCAATGTAGACTGCTTTCCTTACCACTATGGACACATGGGGAACAGTTGATAACAATCCAGACTTCAATTACAAGTCTCGCATCATTGGGTTTGAGCATAGAGGGGTGCTATCTATATCCTAATTAGCAGGGGGTTACTACTGCACTAAAGGGTGTAATGAGGCATTTTTTGCATTTAGTTTTAATCCGTGACTTTAGCACCAGTCATTTGTCTGCATCAGCCCCTTCTGTAATATGTTTACATCATTGGGGAACTCAATGATTTGCACCCAGTTTGCAGTCATCTGCAAACTTGGTAAGCCACAGGCCATCTACTTTCACCTGGACTTCAGAGAAAAAGATTCCATTGGTCTATTCTGTCTAGATTTCAAGTTAAATCTAGAAAAGCCTTTCCTGATCCCATCTCACAAGTTAATCTTTCTAGAATGCCTTCTAGACAAATCCTTGATGGTAGCTTACCTCCCTTCTAATGCCATCACCCATGATTTTGCTCACCAGAGCAATTCCACAGCAAGGGAATTTCTCAGAATTCTAGACTACTTGGTGTTGGCAATCCTAATGGTTCCTTTAGCCATATTCCATGTGAGTTAAATTCAGTGGGTCCTCAAATTTGTCTGGGTCCTACACCAATACCCCCCTATCTTTTCCTTTTCCAGCCTTGGATCGCATCAGAGTGAGTTCCTTTGGTGGGCCACCAATGTCTAACAGCACCCAGGTTTCCTTCTATTCAACAATAGATCACTGTTGCAGTAGCCTAATTAATTTGTGTCTTATCCCCACTGACCAGCCAACTTTTCAAAGCTAAAGGGTGCCATCCATATGCTCTGTCAGGAGTTGGAGGAAAGCTCCATATAAAAGGACTGTTGTATTTGCCAAAGCATTCAGGACTTTTTTATTCAACAATGCAGTCATCAATGGAACCCTTAGATCTTTCGGTTGGCTAGCATTCCTTCGAGGCTAGGCATATACTTTCTTGGGAAAAACTTTGACCCATTTTTGTGTTTATTTTTGTGAGGAAACTTGTTTTTGTTGTGTAAATATTTACTAGGAAATGTCTTTAATGTTTTTGGACTGGCTTTGCATTTCTAAGGGAGTTTTCAGGTGTAAATGCCTCTGTAGACTTTGTGCATGTTTCTGATTTATGATTACATTTTCCTACAAGTTTTTTTAGGTTTGTGTGAGGGGCAGGATATTGTATTTGTTGAAGACTCCGTGATTTACTTACCTTGGATTGACTTATTCTCTACTTGGCATTTACCAACTTGTTCAGATTTACTTTTGAAGGGGCAGGGTTGGCTTAATGGTTAAGGTCTTTACCTACAAGATACATGGTTTGATTCTGACCTCTGGTTATTGGGTAGGTTTGTAGTTGTTTATATAGATTGGCCTAATATTTACCTGTGAGGTCTCATTTTGACTTGACTATGGAGCACCTACTGGTCTCAGCAGTTTTACGGTCATAAGTCTGAGTTTCAGGCTGACTCTTATTGTGCCTCAGCTGCTGGTGGGTGGACTATACTTTGGCTACTGTTGGTTCTTCAGAACTCGCATTTTAGAAGTTATCACATCCCTAACTAAGAACTCCTTTATATATTTATTTTAGTCTGTAATCATTCTCCTCCACATAGACATTTTAATGCTTCTGCTTTCTGCTGGGATGACAGGATTTTTCTCCCTCTCTGCTTTGGCCCAGTTTTCTTTGATGGAAATGTAATTTAACAGCCACCAAACAGAATTCCAGATTAAACCATTCACTCAACATTTTGACAGTCACACTCCTTGGGGAAGCTATTACTTTGGATATTCTTACCAGCTCAGCTACTGTTTTAGTTGGTACTATCTTCTGATTAGGCTGTACCTTGGATTTTATAAGCATTTATAGGTTCATAGGTTGGTACTAGGCTATCGGCCCTAGAGCCTGTACAAGCCTAGCCATAACAATTCCCTGGATATTTCTTCCCACAATGTTTACTTCCCTGGACCCCTGTCTAGCAAGGCGACTGACGTGATCCCCGGGGTGAATTTCCTATCTCCCATCCAATCGTCAAGGTTCCTTTTGAAGAGAGCCAAGAAGGAGCTCTGCTTGACATGTATGGGCAGTCTAGTCCAGAGTATGGCAAGTCTCTGGGTCAAGAACCTATCCCTCCAGCATGTTTTGTTCATTGTGATGACAAGGTTTAGATCCCTTGAGCGTGTGGCTCTGAGGGATTGGGATTTCTTTAGACTTAGAAGCTGAAGAAGGTGAAGTGTTTTTCTCTGTTGTCTGCTAGGGCTATGGCAGAAATCTGATGGCCGGTTAAAGGGAGGCTGGATGAGAGGGATTCTACTGTAGTATTTATTCTGGCATGTATTTGGTGTATTAGGGTTTATCTTTAGGGCTTCCGTCTTCCAAGTCACATTATGGGACAGAATAGTGTACAGGTTGATGGAGTTGTATGCACTAGAAGCAGCTCTGACTACTGATGGATTTGTAACACAAAGTGGAATATA
The DNA here is from genome assembly GCF_019279795.1 of Protopterus annectens. Taxonomy (NCBI): domain Eukaryota; kingdom Metazoa; phylum Chordata; order Ceratodontiformes; family Protopteridae; genus Protopterus; species Protopterus annectens. Next base: position 1,249,901,314 of record NC_056729.1, read on the forward strand.
AGGACCAGCTCTGCATGGAGCTGAAAGGAAAAAAAGAAATTATGTCTTACCATAATGTTCCATCTGTGTTGTTGATCATCTTCCATTCATCACTGATGGGTTCAGTTCTGAGCCCTCGGAACCGAGTCGGCCTAATACCAAGCTCGCATACACCAAAAACTCTCGAGCTAAGCTGCTACCCACAATGCCCTTCTCCCAGTTACTTCAGATCGAGTTTGCATGCAACATTTGGAAGTAAAAGCAGAGGCCATTTCTGCGCAGAAACCCTAAAACACCACAAGGACCCATAAGATCTACCAGGAGCCTTTGGTGGGGGATGGAGGGTGGGATGTGATGAATGGAAGAAGATCAACAACACAGATGGAACGTTATGGTAAGACATAACTTCTTTATCTGATGATGTTAATCTTCTTCCCATTCATCACTGATGGGACAGAATCCCAAGCTACTTGAAAACCTGTGTGGCCCTTATGGAAAAACATTCCTGAGAACCATTGAGCCAAAGGGTGCTCTTCCCCTGGAGACCATGTCCAATTTTTAATGTTTGATGAAAGTATGGGGTTTAGCTCGAATGGCTGCTGCGCAAATGTCGTCCATAGAAGCTCTGGAGTGGAAAGCAACTGAAGTTGCTATGGCTCTTGTTGAATGAGCTTTGATATTAGCAGGTTTAGGTTCATTTGCTTGTGAGTATGAAAAAGTAATATGGTCTCTGAGCCATTTTGATAAAGTGACTTTTGATACAGCACATCCCATTTTTGGTCCAGAGAAGGAGATGAAAAGTTGATCCGACTTGCGGAAAGATTTAGTCCTGTCCAAGTAAAAATGTAATTGTCTATGTACATCCAATGAGTGTAGACAGTATTCTCCTTTATTGGAATAATTTGGGAAAAACACTGGGAGCTCAATGGATTGGTTGACAGAAGTCCAAAATCACTTTGGGGAGAAAAGATGGATTAGTGTGAAGCGATAACTCTCTTTTTATAAAAGATTAAATACGGATTATTGATGCATAAGGCTTGTAATTCCGATACCCATCTAGCTGATGTGACCGCCACCAAAAATAGAGATTTCCATGATAGTAATTTATGGTCACATTTTGGAGCAGGCTCAAAAGGGGATAAAGAAAGAGACTGTAATACCAGAGAGAGATTCTGTATGTCTGCAGGCCACGTGATTGGAGGTCTGCTGTGGAAAACTCCTTTGCGAAAGGTCTTGCAAATGTGGGTGGAGATAAGTGGATCGCCTTCTAGACAGTTATGAAAATTGAAGATAGCTGCCAAGTGGACTCGGAATAGTAGAAGCTGATGCTCCATTCTCAAAAAACTCAGAAAGGTATTGAAGTATAATAGATACAAGAGCTGAGAAGGGGTCTAACATCTGTTGTTTGGACCAGAGAGTGAACCTTTTCCACTTATCTCTGTAGAGTTTTCTGGTGGATGGCTTATGGGAGGCCAGAATAATATCACGAACTGGCAACGGACAGAAGTAGAAGAAACCAAGTTGTCAGCTTGAGAGTGGACAGATTTGGAGGAGTCAACCCTTGGGGGTGAGAGATTAGGTCCTGTCGAGTGTCCAGAATCCATGGAGGTTGTAATAGGTGAGGACGGAGGAAGGGGAACCACACTTGTGAAGGCCAGAATGGAGCAAAGAGGATCACATTGCATCTCAACCGAATTGCTTTCTTTAAAAATTGGGATATCATGGGAATTGGAGGATAAGCATAGAGGAGAGACCCGTGGGCCGATCGTGAGTCAAAGCATCTCTCGGTGACTCCCCTTCTGGGTGAAAGAGGGCAAAGAAGCGCTGAAAATTTCTGCCATCACGTTCGGATTGAGAGACCACTCGTGTGGAAGGAAGGTGCATCTGCTCAGCCTGTCCGCAATCATATTGGAGCTCCCCGGGATATGCGTTGCTGTAAGACAGCAGTTTGAAGCTATCATCCAGTGCCAAATTCTCATGGCTTCTCAACACAGGGGATAGGATTTAGTCCCTCCTTGTTTATGTACCAGACTACTGACATTGTCTGATTGAATCACAGTCGTTCCTGATGGAAGGAGCAGATATTGTGCCTGCAACGCCAATAGCACCGCTCTCAACTCCAGAACATTGATATGCAGGTTGGCCTCTAAGCTGGACCACATGCCGTGGACTGTCTTTCCCTGAAAATGGACCCCCCACCCTATCAGGGAAGCATCCATGGTCACCGTGGCATTGGGTTGAGGGATCTGGAAGGGGCAACACCAAAGATTTTCATTTGGCCTCCTCCACCAAAGAAGATCTTGCTTGCAGGAATTGGTGATGAGGATCTGTGAGTTTAGGGGATGATGATTTGCCAACCATTGGGACAAAAGGAGCCATTGTAACAAGTCTCATGTAATCTTGCTAGAGGAACAATCTGAATGCTTGCAGCCATAGACCCCAGAGCCTGGAGATCTTCTCTTGCTGAACTGAATAGCTGCAGCCATAGACCCCAGAGCCTGGAGAACGTCTCTTGCTGACACCTTTCTTTGACAAGTATCACTTGCACTTGTAATCTTAAACCAGTGAAGCCTGTGAACTGGAAGAGATACCAGGCTTGTTCGAGTACTGAAAACTGCCCCTATAAATTCCAGTTGTTGGGTAGGTTGTAGATTGGATTTTTTCCAATGGACTGTGATGCTTAGAGATTCCGCATGTGAGAGAGTGTAGCGGAGGGCTATGGTCAGGAGATGCTTGGTGGGGGTGGAGAAGAGCCAATCATCTAAATATGGAAACAACCTGGAATCCCTGAAGTCTCTGCTAGGCATTTCTTGAACACTCTGGGGGGCCGTCGAGAGACCGAATGGCAGGGCTCTGAACTGGTAATGCTTGGCTCCTAGCCGGAAGCGAATGAGACATCTGGAGTGTTTGTCCATTTTGATGTGGTAATATGCATCTTGGATGTCTGTCGAGCACATCCAAACATCCTCTCGTAAAAAAGGGAGAATGGATTGTATAGTGACCATGCGTAATTTGGTTTGAACCACTGACTTGTTTAGATGGCTGAGATTCAAAATGGGTCTCTGGAGATTATTCTCTGCACCCACCGATCGTTTGTAATAGAGTGCCAGGCAGTTTGTTGCAGAGAAAAACGAGCCCTGACTGCTTCCAGAGAAAAGCAATCGGGCAACACTTCAGGAGCGTTGATAAGACTGCCCGGAGAAAGAATCCTTGGAGTCTTGATTTCGGGGACCCCCTCTGCCCCTAAAGGGGCTTCTTCCACCATTGGAACCCCCTCTGCCTCTGGGGGAATCCTCACCATGTGCGTTGCGGAAAGGACCTTGAGATTTTTGTGCCATATTTTCCCACTCCTCTGGTTCCTGGAAAAAGAACATTGAGGCTTGGAAAAACATAGGCCAATGGCAGATAGGTCTTTCTGTTCTGCTCGCACCTGGCCAGTGTGTCCTTTACTTTAAAACCAAACAAAGACGATGGTTCAATAGGGGCATTCAGAAAAGAGCCAGATAGAGAAATAGGGTAGAGAAAATGAGTTAGACAGAAAAAAGTTTCAAAATACAGTAAAATTTGTAAAAATATAACACTTCGCTGGAGACCTTGGTGAAACGCTGCTATATGGCTGCATGGCAAACAAGATCTGAGGTAACTGGGAGAAGGGCATTGTGGGTAGCAGCTTGGTATTAGGCCGACTCTGTTTCGAGGCCTTGGAACCGAACCCATCAGTGATGAATGGGAAGAAGATTAACAACATCAGATCTGTGTATTTGCTCTTCATCCACTTGCATTGAGACCTGATGAAACCAGATTACAGGGCAAAAGTGCTAATCTTTTTAAATAAAGCCTTTTCAGAGAGAGACAATAAAGAGCCTTTGAGTCTTTTATAGAGGAAAAATTTTTGTAATTAATAAAACAATGCACATGAAGACTTCAGCACAAGACATTTCTCAACGGAAGATTCCATTGAGTTGTTTTTAATCCACAAGTGTTTGTAGGCTTACAGTGGGAAACTAGATAGCCACTCTAAGATGGTTTTTTTTTGAAAAACTTTGTACGTACAATAAAAACCCATGGAATACTAATTTATTAAGCAGCAGGAACATTGTAAGTAAGATGAAAAGAATAATCCAAATTAAGCAAGCCAGCATTCAAATGCTAATCTTTAGTAGGTTAAAAGAAAATTAACCCTCCCCCACAGTTTAATTCAACCCTTGGGGTTCTTTTTCCCCATAATACGGTTCCAATATGGTTTAGTTACCAGAAATCTTCCCGTCCTTTATAAAAACTTTAATTTCCTTGCCTTGGAATCAAACTATTATCATCTAGAGATGAACTCAAAAAGATCAGCAAAGATCTCTGAAACAAAATCAAATTATCCAAAAGGAAGTATCAATTGAGAATTGCTTTACCTGCTAAGGTAAAAAAAAAAAAAAAAATCCTTCAGCAATGCTTAGAGCTAATACATAACATTTGTTTGTTTCCTGAAGATATAGCGAACGTATTAGTGGACAGATTCAGCTTTAAAGTTTAGTCCCCTGTCTCCCCCTAACTTTTCCAACATGTTAGCATGCAGGCCTGCACCACCCCTTCCGATCAACTCCGAGCAGGTCCTGAATACACTTTCCAAGGCCAGAAAACACTTGCTGTATGGGTGCTTGATAATGTGCCAGGATGCCTTCTGACACTGTCCGGTATACTCACTACTAAGCCTATTTCAGCCTCCTCCCTTCCACTGAACTTATGCCAGAGGAATGGAGAATTGCAGTACTCATCCCACTCCAAGAGGCACTGATCCAGGAAACTATGCATTTATAATCCTTTATCTGCATCTTTAAGGGACTTATCAAGGACATGGACAGTCTACAAACCCTGAACTCAAGCCAGTTTGGGTTTTAGAGGTAGATCTTGTCTTCTGAACCTGATCGGCTTCTTTGAACACGTCTGTAATGATTTAGACTCTGGTACCTTGGTTCACACTGCCTACCTGGATCTTGCCAATGCTTTTGATACCATCCCACATTGGCATTATTGACAAACTAATAAAACTAAATGTAAACCCTTATGTTACCCACTGGATAGCAAACTGTCTGACAGAACCTAGTCTGTTAGTGTGGGAGGCACTGTATCTTCAAATAAGTGTCCCGCCATGGATTGGTCCTAGGACCGTTGTCTTTGATATTTACTTTCTTTGATGTCAAGACTGCCATAAAGAGCATGTGGATGACTGTTTTTTGTAGGTGAAACTTTGGAGTTTTCAGTAACTCCCCGCCCGATTTCCAAATTCTTCAGGAGTGACTAACACACAACATCAAGTGGTATCTGGATCATGGCCTAACATGAAATGCTAAGAAATGAAGCATCATGTCCTTAGGAAAAACTGGACACCCATGCACCTACCACATGAGTGACTTTCTTTTAAAAAGTGGACTCTGCAATTAGGACCTGGCCACTTTTGTTGGCAGCTAGCTATCCTTTGATTACTATGTATCTATTATTAGGAAATCATTTTACTTTGTCAGACTAATCACTGGGGGTATTTCTTCCAGAATTATAGAAATTTTTCATCCTTGTCTACTATTTGACTGATGAGGGAAGAGTAAATAACTGCCTCTTTGATATGTACCTGTTGAAATGTAGAATTCAGCCTGATTTACTGCAGTATTTTCTCACTAAGATAAACAAGAACATTACTTCCTTGAGCTACACAGACAGCTTTAAAGTGCTCTCTCTTTTCTGTTACCTACAAACTCTTGAGAGATGACCTCTGTCTAGCCTACAAATCCTTCAAGGGCCCAATCCTAAGTGACCTCCTACACGTCTAGAAAAGTAACGCCCTCAACACCCACTCGAGATCTTAACTTCCACTGAAACTTGAATAGGATTTACTGGCAAGATGAGAATCTCTCTTTTATGGAATAGACTTCTTTGGATGTCAAGCAAAGTAGCTCCCCAACCTTCTTTAAGCTTAGTCTGGATGAATAAATGGTCAATTATAACTATACCCCAAGCTCTTTGGCCCCTCAAACTCTCCTTGACAGTGGTTGATACCAAGTCTTAATTGGTCGTGTCTGTGTACCTATGATTTGTGGTATTGTGGCAAGGCTACTAATTGTCCCCTGGATCAACAGCCTAGTATTGACTTATAAACCTTAAGGAAGGGAAGGCCTTCTCCCCTTTTTTTCCCTGAGAGAAAGACATTAGACACAGATGGTGTATTGCCCACAATCTTACATAGGCAGTCTTCCCGATATCAGTAGATGATATAGTAAAATAATACCCAGAGTGGTGGTAAACTGTTTTTTTCCCATTGCCTTTGTTACTGAGAGGAGGAGAACCAATATCTGTGCACAAAGTTGATACAGATACTACCTAACCCTTTTCTGCAGGGTGGTCCTAATTTGGGCATTCCTATTCTGCAGAAGAAAAACATGAAAAATAACAAATGTCTTGGTATTTTACAAGAAAAAAATTCTGAAAACTGTAATACCACATTTAAATCATCTTAACATTGTAAAAAGTAGTATGAGCAACCAGCATTGCACATGAGTGTTTATTAAGATGATAAAATTATTTTTGTTTAGCTGACGGCATGGTTTTTCCTCCAAGATTAAGTTTTGGTAAGAGTGTCCCACTTTGCATGCCTAAAAAGGTAGGCAACCCTAATAGAAACACATTTTTATACTGTGTTCCACTTTTAAGAGGTACTGTTTTCTGTAACCACAGCAGTTTTAAAATAAAATAGCATTTTTAAAATTACATCAAAGAGAAGTACTAATTTATCATGCTCAAGGATTATGGGTTTGATGAAGTGTTATTAAATCAACAGGTAGCAATTCAGCAGCAGTGTGAAAGTGTATGAAGACATTTGTAACTTCATTTAAAAAAAAAAAAAAAAGATGGTTGTACATTTTTCACACTGTGCTTGTAAAATAATTTTTGTCCTAAGAGGCACTGGTAAATAGTAAAAGGAGGTCTTTATGAAGTGTCTTAACAGCTCCTGGATTGCACTTAATAGCTTTGATACTGCAGGCAGAGATTGATGTGTGTGTGTGTGTGTGTGTGTGTGTGTGTGTGTGTGTGTGTGTGTGTGATCTGTCAGTTTTTGTAGGACTATAAAAGGACAATCCTTGTAAGCCTGCAGTTATCTACTTTCTTTGGTCGGAGCTATATAACTGTTGTGTTTAATTTTGAAACAAGCTCTGAGAAAATGTGTGTGATTAACATTAAAGAACAAAACACAAGCACCTCTACTACAGAACGTTAGTTCCACTTGATGTCAGTGGGATAGGAAAATGACATAACTTTATGTCCAGTACAATTTGTACAAAGGGGACTTGAAATGGATTCCGGGATGGAGACATGAAAGCAGTAAAACAAGATCTTGTTAATATAGCAGGCCCCATGATGGTAATTTTGCAGAAAACACTAACTTTTGTAAGAAGCATGATTTTGATTGCTTTCTGATCTATTTAATGCAAAGATATAATTTAAAAAACTTTGGAGCATCAAGGTGGCATTTTACTTTAGTGCCAAGAGTCGATCCCATATTCTAGAACGCACATTCTGCTGACCTGATACTGAAGGAGGTAGACATGGCATGACCATAACTAGCTGAGGTAGCAGTAGAAGCAAAGCCAGCAAGTTAAATGGCAGCAATGTAGCGTTAACTTTTCAACCTTCAGTATTCCCAAATATGTAGCAGCAGAGTAGCATTAACTCCTTGTCATACAGTTGTATCATTAGTACAGGCCACCCATCAATTCAGTTAGGCTATGAGCAAAAAAAATGTCAGTCTTTATATGAGTTCTGCAAAAGCCAGAATGATTGCATATATGAACAGAAATTTGTAGTGATAAATTGTTCTCCCCAGATAGTATGCTATTTAATGCTACTACCTTTGTTTGTGTACAACTCTGATGAAGTCCAGTGATCCAGATGAAAGCACTTAGTTTTTAATTGTTATATATTTCTGATAGTGAATGTGATATTAATATTAAAAAGATTTGTGGATCTGTTTTATCCTGAGTCAGCCATTGTTTGTCTCTTGTTTTCATGTCATATGGATTTAGTTACTAGTATTGATCTTGTGGAAGACTCTGGAATGATGGCTTCACCCGGTAGTCATGTAGCAACTTCCCAGCTAGCAACTTCTTATGAAACAATTCTCCTGGGGGAATTGACTTTGTTGCTGCAGCAAATAGCCAAGTTTGCCACACCTCTTCATTACTCGATTTTTGGAGACATTTCTGTTTGTAGCACAGAGTTAGACGACTGCATCTAACGGAACGACAGGAGAAGGAGTTATTAATATGGATCGTGGGCAAACAGTTTTGAGCTCTTCACTGAATTCCATTGCTGGGATCAATAACGTACAAGTGAGTACACAGGCCAATACAGAATTCAATTCTACTTTTAATTTTGATAAATAATGACTTTGCACCCCAACATTTTTTCTTTTGATGTGCACAACACTGGGTGTAACAGAAGCCTGAGATCTTGTCTTAATGATTTTGAACATAAACTGTTAAATTAGAAGTATTCAGGTGGAGAATACTTATTTCCATGAGTGTTGAGAAGTATTCAGGTGGAGAATACTTATTTCCATGAGTGTTGAGAGTCAAATGTGTCCCCAAAGGGTTGAGGCTGTGGAAACTCTCTAATGGTGTTGATGCTGGCTCAAGTTTGTATAGTTAACTCATTGAGCTCTTTGATTATACTGGTTTTAAACTCATGAAATTATTTATTAAAGACCATGAGAATACACTAGATCAGTTGAACAACAATATTAAGGTGTTGCATTCCATGATTATTAATGAATTGATCTTTCCGTCGTACTAAGTTGAATACAATGGCATTTTTAATAAAAATGACAGATCTATAGAAGTAACTAGGGCATGTAAGATCAAGAAATTGGAAAGGGATAGGCTTGAGTTTGAGGGTAATAAAGCATATCCCCAACCCACTGGCTTCAAATCTTCAGACAACAATTTTTTTAGTGATTTTTATGGCTGTAAAGAATGTAGTAGAGGAAGACAACCCGGGACAGTATGATCATCAAACTTTTTAGACAGTCTTCAGGTTTGGTGCTCAGAGAGACTGGCAAATTGGAGGGAACTCAATTATCACAATTCCTACAAGGGTCCCTACAAAGAGAAACACTTAAGGAATCAGCAAAGGGGGAAGAGGAACACAAACTGACATTAACTAATTGTTTATGTGGATGTTTTGGTAATTTGAAGTAGAAAATGTAGGCACTCGCAGGGAATTCCAAGACCCAACTCGAGAGTGCCTACATTTTCTTCTGTTTGTGGTTTTGGTTTGGTTGGGACTTTCTAGTTGACCCGTGGTGGTGTTGGTAATTTGAAGTTAACTGATGACTCTTTCAAAACATTCATTTTGGCTGATGTATCAGTATCTGGAACTGTGCGTAATGCTTTTAAAAAAGGGTTTAACTTTGTTCCGAATTTTAGATTAGATTTAGTTAATGCTAGGAACTTGGAAGATTTCCAAGATGACTGCACATTGAGTAACAGCTTAATTCTAGCTCTCCCAGTGTGAAAACAGAAACTCAGCAGAGAAGGCCAGTAGGCTTTTGTGTTTATGGGTACATTTCAGTAACTGGCTAGTAAGTGTACTGCCCGGATGTCAGGAAAAGAAGAAATAGAGCACCTGGAAAAACAAATCAGCTACAAAAAGTATGGAAGAAACGCTGACTGGGGAAAGTTTTGCAGATGTTCAGCATAAAGCAATGCAACCTCCAGACGTGACTTCCAGTAACTGACGGAAGGATGTAAGACAACTGTACACAGACCTGGTTAAAATAGATGAAACACTGATGGAGTATATCAACACAAACAATAAAAGGCTAAACGATGGAAGAAACTTTAAACAGATATTCAGATGAGGTGATAAAGCTGCAAAAATCAGAGGCTGAAATGAAGAAAAGGCTGGCTGTATATGAGACTGCTCAGGAAGAAAGATTTAAAAAAAATAATAGAATTGAAGGACAGAACACGTAGGGAAAACCTGAGGTTTTCTGCCAGAGAAGCTGGAAGGAGCAGACTGCATTAATTTTATGAAAGCAGAACTAAGCAACTGGACTGGTATTCCACAGCAGGATATTTAGTTGAAAGGGCACATTGTGTATGCTCCAAACCTGGCTGTGAGAAAGCAAGCCTAGACCTTTAATAGTAAAGATGCAATCCTGCCAGCAGAAGTAATTGATTCTGACAAAACTGTGTCAGAAGGACAAAGTACTAAAAATGGGAGATGGCATAGTGTTTGTGCAGAATGATTACTCATTGTACACCAGGCAGAAGAAGAGTAGATTTATTCCACTGTAGGGGATTTTGAGATGCAGATGTGAGGTTCAAACTGCTGTACCCAACTGTCTCCAAGGTATTCTTTCCTGGAGGGACAAAATCATTTTTTGATGAAGTACATGCCAAGGAGGAAATACAAAAGTTTGTCCAAAAAGTGAGCTGTGAAACCGGAGGAGATTTTGCTGCTTGCTTTCTGGTAATAGACCCCAGCGAGACTGTACCTGTGAAACCTTTACCAGTGTTTCAAAGGAAAATATTGGAGAGAAGGAAGGGAGCACGAGAGTTGACTAGAAGAAATGAGTGTGTTGGAAATGAAGCAGAGATTGGATTTGGGAGATGGAGATGAACAGTCCTAAAAACAAGTAACTTAATGTATTACAATGCAATAATTATATTTGTGAAATGTGACAGAACAAGAAAATATGGAAATATTGGACTTTTTTAGAATTTGTTGGACTTGTGGGGGACTCTAAAGCAGACTTGTGAGGGACTCTAAAGCATATCCTGTCATTAATGTTCAGAAAAGTGCTTTGGGGCTGGGATGATAGGGGAGAGAGTACTTTTTTGTGGTTTATGGTTTTCTTTGCATGCTCATTGATTGTGTAATGGGGATTGTAAACAGTCGCTGCTGTTCTCTTTCCTTGCTCTCTCTTCTGTTTTTTTTTCTTGTTCAGTTTTATGAAATGTGGGCACTACGGTGTAAAAGAAAGCCTATTTAAAAGGGCGTAATAAAAGAAAAATTAATGCGCTTTTTCTCATTCTTGCATGGGGGAATGACTTGATTAAGGACCTTAGATTGATTTAGTAACACGTTTTAAGAGAATGCAAGTAAATGAAAAAATATTTAATAGTATGAGGATTGTTTAGCAACTGAATGTATGCTTAATAACAGTTCTGTATTTGGTCCTTATGTTTCCATGGAAATAATATGATAGAGAAATAGTCTGGTTTTCACGTTTCCATGGAGCCAATCTGATAAAGAGAAATTGGTTACAGTCTGGTGGATAGTGGTTTGGGAGAAAAAAAAGAAATGAGAAACTGGCCAGGAGATAATGTTCTCAGCATTCAGGGGTTTTCCCAGCTGGGAGAGCTATAAAGATAAGACAAATCCGGTTAGCACTTAGTAGAAGCACCGTGTGTCTTAGCATGGATAACCTTTCTTTTAGATTAATTCAGTTCTGTGATTGTGTCTTTCAGTTTGGGGCATTTGTTCCTATTAGGAGGGTAAAACTTAGTATTTGAAGATGTACATAGTATTGTGTGTTAGTATTAAGTTAATATGTTTTAGGGGGGTATTGGAGGTTTGAGGACTTTCAATAAAACAAAGTTTTGTAAGATGTGACATAGGCTCAAATGGATATGACAAGAAACAAGTGTATAATAGTTCATAAAGGTTCAACCTGCTAAACAGTGTATGCATGTAACACAAAAGCTGGAACTAGACCGTTAAAAAATGTGTTGCACATAAAAGTTGGGAGTAATAACTTTTTAATATAATGCTGCTTTCTGTAATGTCTTTAAATATCAATGGTCTGACAGGTAAATAAGAGTAGTGAACTATATTAAAAAATGTAAAGTACAAATGGCTATGTTACAGGAGACACACTTGAAAAGAACTGAACATATGAATTTGATAAAGAAAGGTTATTCACTGGAATACCTGGAACAAGGAAAGGATGAGTACTTATGTTAACTGCAAGAGGAACTTTAATAGTGATAAGAAGAGGTTAAAAAAAGATAATAGAAGATTTGTAGTGCTAAGGAGCTACTAGAAAATGAGTTGGATTGCATTAGCATGTATTTGTGTTCCACCTAAAACTGCTGTAATGGTGCTTAAGAAAATTCTGACTGAAATCAGTTTTCATCAAGGAACATTACATACAGGTGGGGACTGGAATTTGATTTGTAGCAGTGAAGATGTGTCTTGCGGACCCAGAACGGAAAGTATAACAGAGTAGGGACCCAGAACGGAAAGTATAACAGAGTAGGGAAGATTTTTGAAGAAATTTATGAAAATATTTGGCATGGAAGATGTGAATTCAGTAATAGTAGTTTGAAGTGAGTTTACATATTATTCCCCAAGGTATAAAAAATGGGCTAGGTTAGATGGAATTTACACTTCACAGAACATGTATATTTAATTGTAGGTCAATATGCACCAAATAACTATTTCAGATCATGTGCCAATAATAACTAAAATGAAAACACAGGGTAATGAAATTTAAAGCAGACTATGACACTCCCCCCCCCCAATCTGTTGAAAAGAGGAATTTAAGGAAGTTGGGAGGGTGGCCTAATGGTTCAGGTGTTTGCCTTACAAATACAAGGTGCAGGGTTTGAGTCCGACAAGGGGTAATTGGCTAGGCTTAAAAAATGGCTCGCAAGGGCAGTTAGCCTAGTACTAACCTATGAATGGGTAGTGGAGATTATTCAGAAACTATTTGAAAGGATAAAAATTTCTTCTGAAAATATAGCTAGGAGTTGGATAAAATTAAGATGAAGTTTAAAAATAGGGTGGAAATAAAATAAGGGGAGCTATGGTTAAGAAGTAACTAATTATTTAAAGGGACTGTCAGATGTTAAAATATTGCAGAATGGGAGAATCACACAAAAAGAAGATCTGCTGAAGAATGCTAAGCAGAAAGTAGGGGATTACTTCAATAATATGCATACGTTTAGGAAGATTGCTGTTAAGCAACTGTTTTTTGATAACACTAGAGCACAAAACCTTTAGCACAACGACTCCGGCAACAGAAAGTAGAAAAGGTTGTCACCAAGCTTAGGGAGCCTATAACAAGGAAGGTAACGAGATCCTGTAGAGGTATTAGAAATATTTCAGAAATTCTGTGAAAGTCTGTATAAAGCAGAGAAATATGGAAATCAAGAAAAGGTAGAAATGAAAATATTTGTGGAAGAATTAAATATGCCAAGGTTAGAGGTAGGTGAGGCTCAATTACTAATGGTTAGGATAGGAGGAGATGAGATAAAAATTGTGATGTATAACCAAATTAACAGGAAAGTCTTCAGCAATAGATAGTATTCATGTGGAAGTTTGGAAGCTAAAGGAAACTATGATAAAGATCTGGAAGGTTTAGTTTAACAGTATTTAAAAGGAGGAGGAGTACCAACATCCTGGAAAAAAGCAGTGATAGATGTAGTACCTAAAGAGGGTAAAGATCCATCAGCTCCAGCTTCGTACAGGCCCAGTTCAGTACTAAACCATGATTATAAATTATTCATGTCTATAATGGCTAAAAGAATGGCAAAAGTAATGCCAAAATTAATAGATATGGATCAGTGTAGTTTTGTGCAGGGGAAGCAGACATTTCACAACATTAACAGAACATTGATAATCCAAAGGGAAGTAGAGTATAGGAAAATACCATTGTTGTTTTTGGGTCTTGATGCAAAGAAAGCATTTGACAGAGTAAGCTGGGATTTTATGAGCATGGCAATGGAAGCATTAGCATTTCCTGAAAAAAAATTATAAGGTTGATTAGGAGCGTATATGAGGGCTCGAAGTTGAAAATTAAAGTGTGTGGAGTCCTCTCTGATAATTTTTGCTTGAGAAGAGGAATCTGGCAGGGATGTCCACTTTCCCCTTTATTTGCATTATATTTAGATCCACTAGCAAAGAAAATAAAGGACTCAGAAATTAAAGGATATAATTGGCATGGAAGTCAAAAAGCTGGCTCTGTTTGTAGATGATATTGTCTTGTCTTATACCTAACAAAACAAGAAAGAGATTACAGTGTTGTGGAACATTTTGAGACAGTTTCAAATTTTTTGGATGCAAAATTTAATGAAGCTAAAGCAAAGGCAGTAGTGGTAAATTATGTAGCCACACGAATCAGTTCAGCAATTTCCATATTTATGGGGACATGATAAAATTAAGTATTTAGGAGTATGGATTAAAATGATTCGGGTGCAAGGATATGTGGGAAGAGACTAAACAAAAGATAATACTTAAAAACTGGGAAAATAGAAGCTTTGTTATATGGATATCGACAGTGAAATACAAGCATTTAAAATGTTTAGTCACTTGTGTGACCAGGGTTGAATATAAGACTAATTTTTATCACCCAGAGGATGTTGTGGATAATTAATAAAGAGATGAAGGATTTTATGTTGGACAGGAAGACTGCAAGAGTCAAGTGGGATAAGCTGATTCTTCCAGTAGAGGAGGGTGAATTGGGATTACCAGAGTTGAGGGGGGTATTCAGAGCTACACAGTTAAGGTTGCCATACATAGCACAAGCAGAAAACTAATTCAAAGTGGAAAGGGATGATGATGTTGATAAAAGAAACAAGAAGAGACTGGGATTTTGGATGCAGGCCTTTAAGGAGAATAACAGTTATTCAGAATATGCATATCCTTAAAGTAGCAGAAAGTATCCTAAGAACTAAGCCAACATGAATAGGAGATTCCGCTAATCCAAGCAAAGCAGGCAGTCTGTTTCCAGTCGAAAATCCTTTACTAAGTACACAGACAAGCGATCCAAGTAAAACAAAAACAGAGCAATAGTTTCCTCACAAGCTTTCTAAATTTATATATATATATATATATATATATATATATATATATATATATATATACTTTTTTATCAGGCAAGGGAGTGGTTTATTGTGCTGTAAAACAGTGTTATTGGTACACATGTTAAATTCACATCCCTTCCACATCAGTCACATGTGTATCAATAACACTTTTTGGGTTTTACGGAACAATA
This sequence comes from Protopterus annectens, assembly GCF_019279795.1. Classification (NCBI taxonomy): domain Eukaryota; kingdom Metazoa; phylum Chordata; order Ceratodontiformes; family Protopteridae; genus Protopterus; species Protopterus annectens. The sequence goes on from NC_056729.1 coordinate 1,249,916,336, forward strand.
AACCACTCCCTTTCCTGATAAAAAGTATATATATATTTAGAAAGCTTGTGAGGAAACTATTCCTCTATTTTTATTTTACTTGGATCACTTGTCTGTGTACTTGGTAAAGGATTTTCGACTGGAAACAGACTCTGCCTTGCTTGGATTACTTTTGAATACTTATATCATTTGAAATATTGTACAAAATTACTATTTTTTTTTTACTTGAGACGAGTTTAAGTTCGCTACGTCTACTACTATTGTCTGATCTGATTAATATACAGTGATTAACTAGAATTATATGGACTGAAAATCTTCCACACACACAAGTTTCTTACACTGTTTTGTTTTAAATAAATAATTGATAAATCCAAATCTCTGGTCAAAGCTGCAGTGCTGAGATGGAGTTGAAAACTCCATGCTTAGGCTAGACAGTAATATCTGCCCCGAGGTAGACCCAGACTGGTAAACACATAAACCCACATACACAAAGACTGACTGCAGTGAATACCTGGATTTAATAATTTAATCTTTCGGCTAGAATCAGTGACCCACCTAATTATTTTTTTAAGGACATAAAATTCTGAGATTCAGCTACCCCTCCTAGTCTGCATGATGTTGTAGATAATGTGAGAAATTCCAGGATGAAAGAATGCAGTATTTCACAAAGCATTTTCAGGCATCAATTTCATAAGAGTATTGCTTTGGATTAGGTTTTCTTTCTTTGCATGTGGCACTGTTGAGGGTGGGAGGAAGGGAAAGGAAACTTATTTTGTGATGAGAAAAAATATGTTTGGGTGGAGATGTCCTCTAAGTGGAACCAATTTGTAGATGAAAACCCAGAATGTATCATATCAAATTTTGACAGCTGATGATGCATCTGTCTCTTGAATTTGTTGCAAAAGTGCTTGAAATACCTAAATAATGAATCTATAGGTAGAGTGGAGAACCCACCTGTTTTTATAGTTTTCAGATGTTTTAAATGTAATGCACAAGTACATTTTTTAATAATAAATATTTAAATGCATTTTTGGACTTAATGCAGAGCTATCTGCCACATTGAAAAGAGAATGAGTTGTTAAGCTGAGGTCCCATATACCTTAGAAGGTGGTAGCTCAGAGGGGATGTAAAAGATTTCAGAGCATTTATTGAAAATAGTAGGGTGTTTCTGTGGTACTCTGGCCAAATTTCCCCTACTCAGTATGCATACAACTTTGTTGTCACCTGAAAATTGGCCACATGCCTAGCGAGGCTAAGCCAGTCAGCAAAACATGAATGAATGAATGAATGAATGAATGAATGAATGAATGAATAAGTACTTGCTCATCTTGTGTTGAAAGAGACTAACCCCATCAACCAAACCTAAATGACGAAATATTTGTTCACAATAATTAATCAAGTATTTGAATATCAGAAACATGTTGTAAAATTATTGTAAAATAGAACTCTGAGCTTGTCTAATTTATTAATACTATTTTGCAATTTTTAGTTTTTTTCTTTTCATAATATGTACTTTTCAGAGCATCTAATGACTGTAACAGATGTGATATTCTTCATCCATTTTCAGGGAATGTTGTGTTACCTGTACTACATTTAACTGCAAGTTGCTTGCTCCGACGTTCAGCTGTTTAAATCATGATTGGTTAGCAATAGTTGTGCACCCTTTTAGCTATTTGTAAGTGGTTCTGGTTAGAAGTGAGCTTACAGCGGAATTGTGAAAATCCTCTCCAGTCTCTGTCGTAATAAAATCAAGATGTAGACTTCTTAAAAGATGACCTGAGTTGTTGTGTAGACTTTTGCATTCCTTTGTTTTCATCCTGTGGTTTGTAACAATTTTATTATTATTACAACTCTTATATGCTTTCTTATTTGTTTTGAAGGTTTGTTGATATGGTTTGTGTATGTGATTCAGATGAGCTGCATTGCTTTAATTTTCATTTGGATCACTTAAGTATTCTTGTTAAACTGTTGTCTTTATTTTCTGATTACTAGTTTTTTAAGCACATTTTATAGTGTTTACTGGCAACAATGAATCGTGGGAGCCAGTTCGTAGAAACACTGAAGACCATCGGTTATCCTAAAGCTGACAGACTTAATGGAGAAGATTTTGACTGGCTGTTTGAGACTGAGGAAGACAGATTATTTTTGGAATGGTTTTGTAGCAGTGGAACTGAACAAAACATTTTATCTGAACATGAACTGAAAGCATTTGAATCTCTTAGGCAGTCTGGGAAGCCTGTTCTGGATGAGAAAGATTTGGATCACCTTTTTAAAACCTGCAAAAGTACCAACTCCGAGCATGATAAAAAAGATGAGCTTGTGCTTGAGGAGCTGGAGCTTGAGGAACTTGAAAAAGAGCTCCAAGCACAAGTAAAACTTAAAAATAAAAAAATTCAGCGTCGTAACAAACTTCAAATGTTGGCCTCAGCCAGCAGCCATGTGTCTGTGAAACTTGACAGTAAACAAGAGGAAGCTTTAAAGGTTCTTAAGGAAGTGCAAGAAGCACTTAGTGTTGAAAATGCCAAAATAAATAATGAGCTTCAGAACATAATAGAAGGTGCTAAGCAGCTAACAGCATTTTACTGCACTACGCAAGCTGAAAGTGAGTTTTGTGTTCTCCCAGTATTTTTATCTCAGCTCACATTGGAGAAGTACCTACAACAAGAAGAGGAGAGCACAAATGCGCTTACGTCTTATGCAAAAAAACAGTTTTTTGAAGGAATATCTGACTTGGTTGAAAGTTCAAATGAAGAAAACTTTCAGCTACTGGATGCAAGTAGCCCCTCAGTTCAAGAAGAGGATAATGAGATTCAGACTAAGTGGTGCCATGAGATGACCAGACTACAGCTAGCATATATTGCTGCTCAATATCGGTGTGCTCAGTTAAAAGCTAAACAGCAAAACAACAAGTTCAGCCTGCAGCGTGTGCAAGAGAATCTGCACTCCTTACAGAAAAACAAGGTAAGTATTATTTTTATTTTAAATGTGCATGTTTTATGTCCGTAGTAAAAATGACAAAGTTATTACCGGGAGGAAATTATGAACAACAAAAAACGGAAAATATATGTACAACTTTAGGCATTTATTCTAGGAGTTTTCTGTTAAAATCTTATTTCCTCTTGCACTGTTAAAAAGTACATGCAAAGCCAGTCTGCACTGTTTCTGGAAGCAGTACAGTGCAGTCCTGTGCAATTCTTGCCTGAATCCTGAACACTAAGACTTGACTATAATTTTGCTCCTTTTGTCTCAGATCTACTTTGAAGAAGCTAGCTTTAATTCTTCCACAAATATTTTCTGCAACTTGTCTGTGCCATGATTTATTCAGGGCTATCTCCTGAAGGTGCTCATTTCTCTGGGTTTTGTCTGTCCTTCCATCTTGCCCCTACTCTGTGCCTTCTCCCAGTATTACTTTAGTTATTGGTCTGTCCTATCCCAACTCTCTCCTTCAAAAAAGCAGAGCAGATCTTATTTATTTATTGACATTTGTTTACCGAGAAAGTCCAATGGGCCAAGAGCCCATTTTCAGTTGAGACCCAGGGAGAAAAGCTCCATTACAATGAAAAACAATATAACAGTATAAAATACAGGTTTACAGGGTATAATAATAGAAACGGCAAAAAACGGCAAAGAGACAAACCAGGGACTCCATAAAGCTTTACAAAGCATGATATAATCCACAAAATAAGAGATCCAGATTAACCAAAGGTTCAAATTAAGAATGTAGAGTTTTGATAGCCTAGTAGTTGCTCCTTTCACTAGTTTTCCATTTGATATTCTGTCTGTATGATTATTCCCTATTTGTCCACAGGTCAAATAATTTCTGCCCCTACTGTGTATATTTTCTGGCAATTCTCATGTATAAATTCTCAAAGAGCTAGTGCACACACTTAGCATTCCCAGAGTGTGTTATGACCTGAATGTCTTCTGAAATACATCCAGAAGCAAGTATTGATTTAACTCTGAGTGAACATGGGCATGAGCTCATAACTTCTTCAGGGTTAATAACTGTGAGGACTGGGCCAAAAATAATATTTCCTTGTGGGGAAGAGAATATGTATGGTAGTTTTTCAAATCAGAGGAGTCTTCCATGAATACATCTTGA